>NW_027365827.1:0-91682 GCF_046119375.1 Phyllobates terribilis | reverse complement strand
CTTTGAATCTTCTTTATCATGCTAAGAGGAGCAGGAAAAAAGCAAAAAATTTCAGAATTGCTCCTTGCAATGCGGAGAAATTACTGGTTTGTGCATTTACAATATTCATTGATTTTTGCCATTGAAAAACATGTTATTCATATACCAGAAATGTTTGAAGCTACTGACTGAATGAAAGGAGCTGGCACCTCACTCTCTTTGAATCTTCTTTATCATGCTAAGAGGAGCAGGAAAAAGCAAAATTTCAGAATTGCACCTTGCAATGCGGAGAAATTACTGTTTGTGCATTTACAATATTCATTGATTTTTGCCATTGAAAAACGTCCAGAAATGATTGAAGCTACTGACTGAATGAAAGGAGCTGGCATCTCACTCTCTTTGAATCTTCTTTATCATGCTAAGAGGAGCAGGAAAAAGCAAAAAATTTCAGAATTGCACCTTGCAATGCGGAGAAATTACTGTTTGTGCATTTACAATATTCATTGATTTTTGCCATTGAAAAACGTCCAGAAATGATTGAAGCTACTGACTGAATGAAAGGAGCTGGCATCTCACTCTCTTTGACTCTTCTTTATCATGCTAAGAGGAGCAGGAAAAAGCAAAAAATTTCAGAATTGCACCTTGCAATGCGGAGAAATTACTGTTTGTGCATTTACAATATTCATTGATTTTGCCATTGAAAAACGTCCAGAAATGATTGAAGCTACTGACTGAATGAAAGGAGCTGGCATCTCACTCTCTTTGAATCTTCTTTATCATGCTAAGAGGAGCAGGAAAAAGCAAAAAATTTCAGAATTGCACCTTGCAATGCGGAGAAATAACTGTTTGTGCATTTACAATATTCATTGATTTTTGCCATTGAAAAACGATATTCATATACCAGAAATGTTTGAAGCTACTGACTGAATGAAAGGAGCTGGCACCTCACTCTCTTTGAATCTTCTTTATCATGCTAAGAGGAGCAGGAATAAGCAAAAAATTTCAGAATTGCACCTTGCAATGCGGAGAAATTACTGTTTGTGCATTTACAATATTCATTGATTTTTGCCATTGAAAAACAGTCCAGAAATGATTGAAGCTACTGACTGAATGAAAGGAGCTGGCATCTCACTCTCTTTGAATCTTCTTTATCATGCTAAGAGGAGCAGGAAAAAGCAAAAATTTCAGAATTGCACCTTGCAATGCGGAGAAATTACTGTTTGTGCATTTACAATATTCATTGATTTTTGCCATTGAAAAACGTCCAGAAATGATTGAAGCTACTGACTGAATGAAAGGAGCTGGCATCTCACTCTCTTTGAATCTTCTTTATCATGCTAAGAGGAGCAGGAAAAAGCAAAAAATTTCAGAATTGCACCTTGCAATGCGGAGAAATAACTGTTTGTGCATTTACAATATTCATTGATTTTTGCCATTGAAAAACGTTATTCATATACCAGAAATGTTTGAAGCTACTGACTGAATGAAAGGAGCTGGCATCTCACTCTCTTTGAATCTTCTTTATCATGCTAAGAGGAGCAGGAAAAAGCAAAAAATTTCAGAATTGCACCTTGCAATGCGGAGAAATTACTGTTTGTGCATTTACAATATTCATTGATTTTTGCCATTGAAAAACGTCCAGAAATGATTGAAGCTACTGACTGATTGAAAGGAGCTGGCATCTCACTCTCTTTGAATCTTCTTTATCATGCTAAGAGGAGCAGGAAAAAGCAAAAAATTTCAGAATTGCGCCTTGCAATGCGGAGAAATTACTGTTTGTGCATTTACAAAATTCATTGATTTTTGCCATTGAAAAACATCATGTTATTCATTTACCAGAAATGTTTGAAGCTACTGACTGAATGAAAGGAGCTGGCACCTCACTCTCTTTGAATCTTCTTTATCATGCTAAGAGGAGCAGGAATAAGCAAAAAATTTCAGAATTGCACCTTGCAATGCGGAAAAATTACTGTTTGTGCATTTACAATATTCATTGATTTTTGCCATTGAAAAACGTCCAGAAATGATTGAAGCTACTGACTGAATGAAAGGAGCTGGCATCTCACTCTCTTTGAATCTTCTTTATCATGCTAAGAGGAGCAGGAAAAAGCAAAAAATTTCAGAATTGCACCTTGCAATGCGGAGAAATTACTGTTTGTGCATTTACAATATTCATTGATTTTTGCCATTGAAAAACGTCCAGAAATGATTGAAGCTACTGACTGAATGAAAGGAGCTGGCATCTCACTCTCTTTGAATCTTCTTTATCATGCTAAGAGGAGCAGGAAAAAGCAAAAAATTTCAGAATTGCACCTTGCAATGCGGAGAAATTACTGTTTGTGCATTACAATATTCATTGATTTTTGCCATTGAAAAACGTCCAGAAATGATTGAAGCTACTGACTGAATGAAAGGAGCTGGCATCTCACTCTCTTTGAATCTTCTTTATCATGCTAAGAGGAGCAGGAAAAAGCAAAAAATTTCAGAATTGCACCTTGCAATGCGGAGAAATTACTGTTTGTGCATTTACAATATTCATTGATTTTTACCATTGAAAAACGTCCAGAAATGATTGAAGCTCTGACTGAATGAAAGTAGCTGGCATCTCACTCTCTTTGAATCTTCTTTATCATGCTAAGAGGAGCAGGAAAAAGCAAAAAATTTCAGACTTGCACCTTGCAATGCGGAGAAATTACTTTTTGTGCATTTACAATATTCATTGATTTTTGCCATTGAAAAACATCATGTTATTCATATACCAGAAATGTTTGAAGCTACTGACTGAATGAAAGGAGCTGGCATCTCACTCTCTTTGAATCTTCTTTATCATGCTAAGAGGAGCAGGAAAAAGCAAAAAATTTCAGAATTGCACCTTGCAATGCGGAGAAATTACTGTTTGTGCATTTACAATATTCATTGATTTTTGCCATTGAAAAACATCATGTTATTCATATACCAGAAATGTTTGAAGCTACTGACTGAATGAAAGGAGCTGGCATCTCACTCTCTTTGAATCTTCTTTATCATGCTAAGAGGAGCAGGAAAAAGCAAAAAATTTCAGAATTGCACCTTGCAATGCGGAGAAATTACTGTTTGTGCATTTACAATATTCATTGATTTTTGCCATTGAAAAACGTCCAGAAATGATTGAAGCTACTGACTGAATGAAAGGAGCTGGCATCTCACTCTCTTTGAATCTTCTTTATCATGCTAAGAGGAGCAGGAAAAAGCAAAAAATTTCAGAATTGCACCTTACAATGCGGAGAAATTACAGTTTGTGCATTTACAATATTCATTGATTTTTGCCATTGAAAAACGTCCAGAAATGATTGAAGCTACTGACTGAATGAAAGGAGCTGGCATCTCACTCTCTTTGAATCTTCTTTATCATGCTAAGAGGAGCAGGAAAAAGCAAAAAATTTCAGAATTGCACCTTACAATGCGGAGAAATTACAGTTTGTGCATTTACAATATTCATTGATTTTTGCCATTGAAAAACGTCCAGAAATGATTGAAGCTACTGACTGAATGAAAGGAGCTGGCATCTCACTCTCTTTGAATCTTCTTTATCATGCTAAGAGGAGCAGGAAAAAGCAAAAAATTTCAGAATTGCACCTTGCAATGCGGAGAAATTACTGTTTGTGCATTTACAATATTCATTGATTTTTGCCATTGAAAAACGTCCAGAAATGATTGAAGCTACTGACTGAATGAAAGGAGCTGGCATCTCACTCTCTTTGAATTTTCTTTATCATGCTAAGAGGAGCAGGAAAAAGCAAAAAATTTCAGAATTGCACCTTGCAATGCGGAGAAATTACTGTTTGTGCATTTACAATATTCATTGATTTTTGCCATTGAAAAACATGTTATTCATATACCAGAAATGTTTGAAGCTACTGACTGAATGAAAGGAGCTGGCACCTCACTCTCTTTGAATCTTCTTTATCATGCTAAGAGGAGCAGGATAAAGCAAAAAATTTCAGAATTGCACCTTGCAATGCGGAGAAATTACTGTTTGTGCATTTACAATATTCATTGATTTTTGCCATTGAAAAACGTCCAGAAATGATTGAAGCTACTGACTGAATGAAAGGAGCTGGCATCTCACTCTCTTTGAATCTTCTTTATCATGCTAAGAGGAGCTGGAAAAAGCAAAAAATTTCAGAATTGCACCTTGCAATGCGGAGAAATTACTGTTTGTGCATTTACAATATTCATTAATTTTTGCCATTGAAAAACATCATGTTATTCATATACCAGAAATGTTTGAAGCTACTGACTGAATGAAAGGAGCTGGCATCTCACTCTCTTTGAATCTTCTTTATCATGCTAAGAGGAGCAGGAAAAAGCAAAAAATTTCAGAATTGCACCTTGCAATGCGGAGAAATTACTGTTTGTGCATTTACAATATTCATTGATTTTTGCCATTGAAAAACGTCCAGAAATGATTGAAGCTACTGACTGAATGAAAGGAGCTGGCATCTCACTCTCTTTGAATCTTCTTTATCATGCTAAGAGGAGCAGGAAAAAGCAAAAAATTTCAGAATTGCACCTTGCAATGCGGAGAAATTACAGTTTGTGCATTTACAATATTCATTGATTTTTGCCATTGAAAAACGTCCAGAAATGATTGAAGCTACTGACTGAATGAAAGGAGCTGGCATCTCACTCTCTTTGAATCTTCTTTATCATGCTAAGAGGAGCAGGAAAAAGCAAAAAATTTCAGAATTGCTCCTTGCAATGCGGAGAAATTACTGTTTGTGCATTTACAATATTCATTGATTTTTGCCATTGAAAAACATGTTATTCATATACCAGAAATGTTTGAAGCTACTGACTGAATGAAAGGAGCTGGCACCTCACTCTCTTTGAATCTTCTTTATCATGCTAAGAGGAGCAGGAAAAAGCAAAAAATTTCAGAATTGCACCTTGCAATGCGGAGAAATTACTGTTTGTGCATTTACAATATTCATTGATTTTTGCCATTGAAAAACGTCCAGAAATGATTGAAGCTACTGACTGAATGAAAGGAGCTGGCATCTCACTCTCTTTGAATCTTCTTTATCATGCTAAGAGGAGCAGGAAAAAGCAAAAAATTTCAGAATTGCACCTTGCAATGCGGAGAAATTACTGTTTGTGCATTTACAATATTCATTGATTTTTGCCATTGAAAAACATCATGTTATTCATATACCAGAAATGATTGAAGCTACTGACTGAATGAAAGGAGCTGGCATCTCACTCTCTTTGAATCTTCTTTATCATGCTAAGAGGAGCAGGAAAATGTAAAAAATTTCAGAATTGCACCTTGCAATGCGGAGAAATTACTGTTTGTGCATTTACAATATTCAATGATTTTTGCCATTGAAAAACGTCCAGAAATGATTGAAGCTACTGACTGAACGAAAGGAGCTGGCATCTCACTCTCTTTGAATCTTCTTTATCATGCTAAGAGGAGCAGGAAAAAGCAAAAAATTTCAGAATTGCACCTTGCAATGCGGAGAAATTACTGTTTGTGCATTTACAATATTCATTGATTTTTGCCATTGAAAAACATCATGTTATTCATATACCAGAAATGTTTGAAGCTACTGACTGAATGAAAGGAGCTGGCATCTCACTCTCTTTGAATCTTCTTTATCATGCTAAGAGGAGCAGGAAAAAGCAAAAAATTTCAGAATTGCACCTTGCAATGCGGAGAAATTTCTGTTTGTGCATTTACAATATTCATTGATTTTTGCCATTGAAAAACGTCCAGAAATGATTGAAGCTACTGACTGAATGAAAGGAGCTGGCATCTCACTCTCTTTGAATCTTCTTTATCATGCTAAGGGGAGCAGGAAAAAGCAAAAAATTTCAGAATTGCACCTTGCAATGCGGAGAAATTACTGTTTGTGCATTTACAATATTCATTGATTTTTGCCATTGAAAAACGTCCAGAAATGATTGAAGCTACTGACTGAATGAAAGGAGCTGGCATCTCACTCTCTTTGAATCTTCTTTATCATGCTAAGAGGAGCAGGAAAAAGCAAAAAATTTCAGAATTGCACCTTACAATGCGGAGAAATTACAGTTTGTGCATTTACAATATTCATTGATTTTTGCCATTGAAAAACGTCCAGAAATGATTGAAGCTACTGACTAAATGAAAGGAGCTGGCATCTCACTCTCTTTGAATCTTCTTTATCATGCTAAGAGTTGCAGGAAAAAGCAAAAAATTTCAGAATTGCACCTTGCAATGCGGAGAAATTACTGTTTGTGCATTTACAATATTCATTGATTTTTGCCATTGAAAAACGTCCAGAAATGATTGAAGCTACTGACTGAATGAAAGGAGCTGGCATCTCACTCTCTTTGAATTTTCTTTATCATGCTAAGAGGAGCAGGAAAAAGCAAAAAATTTCAGAATTGCACCTTGCAATGCGGAGAAATTACAGTTTGTGCATTTACAATATTCATTGATTTTTGCCATTGAAAAACATGTTATTCATATACCAGAAATGTTTGAAGCTACTGACTGTATGAAAGGAGCTGGCACCTCACTCTCTTTGAATCTTCTTTATCATGCTAAGAGGAGCAGGAAAAAGCAAAAAATTTCAGAATTGCACCTTGCAATGCGGAGAAATTACTGTTTGTGCATTTACAATATTCATTGATTTTTGCCATTGAAAAACGTCCAGAAATGATTGAAGCTACTGACTGAATGAAAGGAGCTGGCATCTCACTCTCTTTGAATCTTCTTTATCATGCTAAGAGGAGCAGGAAAAAGCAAAAAATTTCAGAATTGCACCTTGCAATGCGGAGAAATTACTGTTTGTGCATTTACAATATTCATTGATTTTTGCCATTGAAAAACGTCCAGAAATGATTGAAGCTACTGACTGAATGAAAGGAGCTGGCATCTCACTCTCTTTGAATCTTCTTTATCATGCTAAGAGGAGCAGGAAAAAGCAAAAAAATTCAGAATTGCACCTTGCAATGCGGAGAAATTACTGTTTGTGCATTTACAATATTCATTGATTTTTGCCATTGAAAAACGTCCAGAAATGATTGAAGCTACTGACTGAATGAAAGGAGCTGGCATCTCACTCTCTTTGAATCTTCTTTATCATGCTAAGAGGAGCAGGAAAAAGCAAAAAATTTCAGAATTGCACCTTGCAATGCGGAGAAATAACTGTTTGTGCATTTACAATATTCATTGATTTTTGCCATTGAAAAACGTTATTCATATACCAGAAATGTTTGAAGCTACTGACTGAATGAAAGGAGCTGGCACCTCACTCTCTTTGAATCTTCTTTATCATGCTAAGAGGAGCAGGAATAAGCAAAAAATTTCAGAATTGCACCTTGCAATGCGGAAAAATTACTGTTTGTGCATTTATAATATTCATTGATTTTTGCCATTGAAAAACGTCCAGAAATGATTGAAGCTACTGACTGAATGAAAGGAGCTGGCATCTCACTCTCTTTGAATCTTCTTTATCATGCTAAGAGGAGCAGGAAAAAGCAAAAAATTTCAGAATTGCACCTTGCAATGCGGAGAAATTACTGTTTGTGCATTTACAATATTCATTGATTTTTGCCATTGAAAAACGTCCAGAAATGATTGAAGCTACTGACTGATTGAAAGGAGCTGGCATCTCACTCTCTTTGAATCTTCTTTATCATGCTAAGAGGAGCAGGAAAAAGCAAAAAATATCAGAATTGCGCCTTGCAATGCGGAGAAATTACTGTTTGTGCATTTACAAAATTCATTGATTTTTGCCATTGAAAAACATCATGTTATTCATTTACCAGAAATGATTGAAGCTACTGACTGAATGTAAGGAGCTGGCATCTCACTCTCTTTGAATCTTCTTTATCATGCTAAGAGGAGCAGGAAAAAGCAAAAAATTTCAGAATTGCACCTTGCAATGCGGAGAAATTACTGTTTGTGCATTTACAATATTCATTGATTTTTGCCATTGAAAAACGTCCAGAAATGATTGAAGCTACTGACTGAATGAAAGGAGCTGGCATCTCACTCTCTTTGAATCTTCTTTATCATGCTAAGAGGAGCAGGAAAAAGCAAAAAATTTCAGAATTGCACCTTGCAATGCGGAGAAATTACTGTTTGTGCATTTACAATATTCATTGATTTTTGCCATTGAAAAACATCATGTTATTCATATACCAGAAATGTTTGAAGCTACTGATTGAATGAAAGGAGCTGGCATCTCACTCTCTTTGAATCTTCTTTATCATGCTAAGAGGAGCAGGAAAAAGCAAAAAATTTCAGAATTGCACCTTGCAATGCGGAGAAATTACTGTTTGTGCATTTACAATATTCATTGATTTTTGCCATTGAAAAACGTCCAGAAATGATTGAAGCTACTGACTGAATGAAAGGAGCTGGCATCTCACTCTCTTTGAATCTTCTTTATCATGCTAAGAGGAGCAGGAAAAAGCAAAAAATTTCAGAATTGCACCTTGCAATGCGGAGAAATTACTGTTTGTGCATTTACAATATTCATTGATTTTTGCCATTGAAAAACGTCCAGAAATGATTGAAGCTACTGACTGAATGAAAGGAGCTGGCATCTCACTCTCTTTGACTCTTCTTTATCATGCTAAGAGGAGCAGGAAAAAGCAAAAAATTTCAGAATTTCACCTTGCAATGCGGAGAAATTACTGTTTGTGCATTTACAATATTCATTGATTTTTGCCATTGAAAAACGTCCAGAAATGATTGAAGCTACTGACTGAATGAAAGGAGCTGGCATCTCACTCTCTTTGAATCTTCTTTATCATGCTAAGAGGAGCAGGAAAAAGCAAAAAAATTCAGAATTGCACCTTGCAATGCGGAGAAATAACTGTTTGTGCATTTACAATATTCATTGATTTTTGCCATTGAAAAACGTTATTCATATACCAGAAATGTTTGAAGCTACTGACTGAATGAAAGGAGCTGGCACCTCACTCTCTTTGAATCTTCTTTATCATGCTAAGAGGAGCAGGAAAAAGCAAAAAATTTCAGAATTGCACCTTGCAATGCGGAGAAATTACTGTTTGTGCATTTACAATATTCATTGATTTTTGCCATTGAAAAACGTCCAGAAATGATTGAAGCTACTGACTGAATGAAAGGAGCTGGCATCTCACTCTCTTTGAATCTTCTTTATCATGCTAAGAGGAGCAGGAAAAAGCAAAAAATTTCAGAATTGCACCTTGCAATGCGGAGAAATTACTGTTTGTGCATTTACAATATTCATTGATTTTTGCCATTGAAAAACGTCCAGAAATGATTGAAGCTACTGACTGAATGAAAGGAGCTGGCATCTCACTCTCTTTGAATCTTCTTTATCATGCTAAGAGGAGCAGGAAAAAGCAAAAAATTTCAGAATTGCACCTTGCAATGCGGAGAAATTACTGTTTGTGCATTTACAATATTCATTGATTTTTGCCATTGAAAAACGTCCAGAAATGATTGAAGCTACTGACTGAATGAAAGGAGCTGGCATCTCACTCTCTTTGAATCTTCTTTATCATGCTAAGAGGAGCAGGAAAAAGCAAAAAATTTCAGAATTGCACCTTGCAATGCGGAGAAATTACTGTTTGTGCATTTACAATATTCATTGATTTTTGCCATTGAAAAACGTCCAGAAATGATTGAAGCTACTGACTGAATGAAAGGAGCTGGCATCTCACTCTCTTTGAATCTTCTTTATCATGCTAAGAGGAGCAGGAAAAAGCAAAAAATTTCAGAATTGCACCTTGCAATGCGGAGAAATAACTGTTTGTGCATTTACAATATTCATTGATTTTTGCCATTGAAAAACGTTATTCATATACCAGAAATGTTTGAAGCTACTGACTGAATGAAAGGAGCTGGCAGGTCACTCTCTTTGAATCTTCTTTATCATGCTAAGAGGAGCAGGAATAAGCAAAAAATTTCAGAATTGCACCTTGCAATGCGGAAAAATTACTGTTTGTGCATTTACAATATTCATTGATTTTTGCCATTGAAAAACGTCCAGAAATGATTGAAGCTACTGACTGAATGAAAGGAGCTGGCATCTCACTCTCTTTGAATCTTCTTTATCATGCTAAGAGGAGCAGGAAAAAGCAAAAAATTTCAGAATTGCACCTTGCAATGCGGAGAAATTACTGTTTGTGCATTTACAATATTCATTGATTTTTGCCATTGAAAAACGTCCAGAAATGATTGAAGCTACTGACTGATTGAAAGGAGCTGGCATCTCACTCTCTTTGAATCTTCTTTATCATGCTAAGAGGAGCAGGAAAAAGCAAAAAATATCAGAATTGCGCCTTGCAATGCGGAGAAATTACTGTTTGTGCATTTACAAAATTCATTGATTTTTGCCATTGAAAAACATCATGTTATTCATTTACCAGAAATGATTGAAGCTACTGACTGAATGTAAGGAGCTGGCATCTCACTCTCTTTGAATCTTCTTTATCATGCTAAGAGGAGCAGGAAAAAGCAAAAAATTTCAGAATTGCACCTTGCAATGCGGAGAAATTACTGTTTGTGCATTTACAATATTCATTGATTTTTGCCATTGAAAAACGTCCAGAAATGATTGAAGCTACTGACTGAATGAAAGGAGCTGGCATCTCACTCTCTTTGAATCTTCTTTATCATGCTAAGAGGAGCAGGAAAAAGCAAAAAATTTCAGAATTGCACCTTGCAATGCGGAGAAATTACTGTTTGTGCATTTACAATATTCATTGATTTTTGCCATTGAAAAACATCATGTTATTCGTATACCAGAAATGTTTGAAGCTACTGATTGAATGAAAGGAGCTGGCATGTCACTCTCTTTGAATCTTCTTTATCATGCTAAGAGGAGCAGGAAAAAGCAAAAAATTTCAGAATTGCACCTTGCAATGCGGAGAAATTACTGTTTGTGCATTTACAATATTCATTGATTTTTGCCATTGAAAAACGTCCAGAAATGATTGAAGCTACTGACTGAATGAAAAGAGCTGGCATCTCACTCTCTTTGAATCTTCTTTATCATGCTAAGAGGAGCAGGAAAAAGCAAAAAATTTCAGAATTGCACCTTGCAATGCGGAGAAATTACAGTTTGTGCATTTACAATATTCATTGATTTTTGCCATTGAAAAACGTCCAGAAATGATTGAAGCTACTGACTGAATGAAAGGAGCTGGCATCTCACTCTCTTTGAATCTTCTTTATCATGCTAAGAGGAGCAGGAAAAAGCAAAAAATTTCAGAATTGCTCCTTGCAATGCGGAGAAATTACTGTTTGTGCATTTACAATATTCATTGATTTTTGCCATTGAAAAACATGTTATTCATATACCAGAAATGTTTGAAGCTACTGACTGAATGAAAGGAGCTGGCACCTCACTCTCTTTGAATCTTCTTTATCATGCTAAGAGGAGCAGGAAAAAGCAAAAATTTCAGAATTGCACCTTGCAATGCGGAGAAATTACTGTTTGTGCATTTACAATATTCATTGATTTTTGCCATTGAAAAACGTCCAGAAATGATTGAAGCTACTGACTGAATGAAAGGAGCTGGCATCTCACTCTCTTTGAATCTTCTTTATCATGCTAAGAGGAGCAGGAAAAAGCAAAAAATTTCAGAATTGCACCTTGCAATGCGGAGAAATTACTGTTTGTGCATTTACAATATTCATTGATTTTTGCCATTGAAAAACGTCCAGAAATGATTGAAGCTACTGACTGAATGAAAGGAGCTGGCATCTCACTCTCTTTGACTCTTCTTTATCATGCTAAGAGGAGCAGGAAAAAGCAAAAAATTTCAGAATTGCACCTTGCAATGCGGAGAAATTACTGTTTGTGCATTTACAATATTCATTGATTTTTGCCATTGAAAAACGTCCAGAAATGATTGAAGCTACTGACTGAATGAAAGGAGCTGGCATCTCACTCTCTTTGAATCTTCTTTATCATGCTAAGAGGAGCAGGAAAAAGCAAAAAATTTCAGAATTGCACCTTGCAATGCGGAGAAATAACTGTTTGTGCATTTACAATATTCATTGATTTTTGCCATTGAAAAACGTTATTCATATACCAGAAATGTTTGAAGCTACTGACTGAATGAAAGGAGCTGGCACCTCACTCTCTTTGAATCTTCTTTATCATGCTAAGAGGAGCAGGAATAAGCAAAAAATTTCAGAATTGCACCTTGCAATGCGGAAAAATTACTGTTTGTGCATTTACAATATTCATTGATTTTTGCCATTGAAAAACGTCCAGAAATGATTGAAGCTACTGACTGAATGAAAGGAGCTGGCATCTCACTCTCTTTGAATCTTCTTTATCATGCTAAGAGGAGCAGGAAAAAGCAAAAAATTTCAGAATTGCACCTTGCAATGCGGAGAAATTACTGTTTGTGCATTTACAATATTCATTGATTTTTGCCATTGAAAAACGTCCAGAAATGATTGAAGCTACTGACTGATTGAAAGGAGCTGGCATCTCACTCTCTTTGAATCTTCTTTATCATGCTAAGAGGAGCAGGAAAAAGCAAAAAATTTCAGAATTGCACCTTGCAATGCGGAGAAATAACTGTTTGTGCATTTACAATATTCATTGATTTTTGCCATTGAAAAACGTTATTCATATACCAGAAATGTTTGAAGCTACTGACTGAATGAAAGGAGCTGGCACCTCACTCTCTTTGAATCTTCTTTATCATGCTAAGAGGAGCAGGAATAAGCAAAAAATTTCAGAATTGCACCTTGCAATGCGGAAAAATTACTGTTTGTGCATTTACAATATTCATTGATTTTTGCCATTGAAAAACGTCCAGAAATGATTGAAGCTACTGACTGAATGAAAGGAGCTGGCATCTCACTCTCTTTGAATCTTCTTTATCATGCTAAGAGGAGCAGGAAAAAGCAAAAAATTTCAGAATTGCACCTTGCAATGCGGAGAAATTACTGTTTGTGCATTTACAATATTCATTGATTTTTGCCATTGAAAAACGTCCAGAAATGATTGAAGCTACTGACTGATTGAAAGGAGCTGGCATCTCACTCTCTTTGAATCTTCTTTATCATGCTAAGAGGAGCAGGAAAAAGCAAAAAATTTCAGAATTGCGCCTTGCAATGCGGAGAAATTACTGTTTGTGCATTTACAAAATTCATTGATTTTTGCCATTGAAAAACATCATGTTATTCATTTACCAGAAATGTTTGAAGCTACTGACTGAATGAAAGGAGCTGGCACCTCACTCTCTTTGAATCTTCTTTATCATGCTAAGAGGAGCAGGAATAAGCAAAAAATTTCAGAATTGCACCTTGCAATGCGGAAAAATTACTGTTTGTGCATTTACAATATTCATTGATTTTTGCCATTGAAAAACGTCCAGAAATGATTGAAGCTACTGACTGAATGAAAGGAGCTGGCATCTCACTCTCTTTGAATCTTCTTTATCATGCTAAGCGGAGCAGGAAAAAGCAAAAAATTTCAGAATTGCACCTTGCAATGCGGTGAAATTACTGTTTGTGCATTTACAATATTCATTGATTTTTGCCATTGAAAAACGTCCAGAAATGATTGAAGCTACTGACTGATTGAAAGGAGCTGGCATCTCACTCTCTTTGAATCTTCTTTATCATGCTAAGAGGAGCAGGAAAAAGCAAAAAATTTCAGAATTGAGCCTTGCAATGCGGAGAAATTACTGTTTGTGCATTTACAAAATTCATTGATTTTTGCCATTGAAAAACATCATGTTATTCATATACCAGAAATGTTTGAAGCTACTGATTGAATGAAAGGAGCTGGCATCTCACTCTCTTTGAATCTTCTTTATCATGCTAAGAGGAGCAGGAAAAAGCAAAAAATTTCAGAATTGCACCTTGCAATGCGGAGAAATTACTGTTTGTGCATTTACAATATTCATTGATTTTTGCCATTGAAAAACGTCCAGAAATGATTGAAGCTACTGACTGAATGAAAAGAGCTGGCATCTCACTCTCTTTGAATCTTCTTTATCATGCTAAGAGGAGCAGGAAAAAGCAAAAAATTTCAGAATTGCACCTTGCAATGCGGAGAAATTACAGTTTGTGCATTTACAATATTCATTGATTTTTGCCATTGAAAAACGTCCAGAAATGATTGAAGCTACTGACTGAATGAAAGGAGCTGGCATCTCACTCTCTTTGAATCTTCTTTATCATGCTAAGAGGAGCAGGAAAAAGCAAAAAATTTCAGAATTGCTCCTTGCAATGCGGAGAAATTACTGTTTGTGCATTTACAATATTCATTGATTTTTGCCATTGAAAAACATGTTATTCATATACCAGAAATGTTTGAAGCTACTGACTGAATGAAAGGAGCTGGCACCTCACTCTCTTTGAATCTTCTTTATCATGCTAAGAGGAGCAGGAAAAAGCAAAAAATTTCAGAATTGCACCTTGCAATGCGGAGAAATTACTGTTTGTGCATTTACAATATTCATTGATTTTTGCCATTGAAAAACGTCCAGAAATGATTGAAGCTACTGACTGAATGAAAGGAGCTGGCATCTCACTCTCTTTGAATCTTCTTTATCATGCTAAGAGGAGCAGGAAAAAGCAAAAAATTTCAGAATTGCACCTTGCAATGCGGAGAAATTACTGTTTGTGCATTTACAATATTCATTGATTTTTGCCATTGAAAAACGTCCAGAAATGATTGAAGCTACTGACTGAATGAAAGGAGCTGGCATCTCACTCTCTTTGACTCTTCTTTATCATGCTAAGAGGAGCAGGAAAAAGCAAAAAATTTCAGAATTGCACCTTGCAATGCGGAGAAATTACTGTTTGTGCATTTACAATATTCATTGATTTTTGCCATTGAAAAACGTCCAGAAATGATTGAAGCTACTGACTGAATGAAAGGAGCTGGCATCTCACTCTCTTTGAATCTTCTTTATCATGCTAAGAGGAGCAGGAAAAAGCAAAAAATTTCAGAATTGCACCTTGCAATGCGGAGAAATAACTGTTTGTGCATTTACAATATTCATTGATTTTTGCCATTGAAAAACGTTATTCATATACCAGAAATGTTTGAAGCTACTGACTGAATGAAAGGAGCTGGCACCTCACTCTCTTTGAATCTTCTTTATCATGCTAAGAGGAGCAGGAATAAGCAAAAAATTTCAGAATTGCACCTTGCAATGCGGAAAAATTACTGTTTGTGCATTTACAATATTCATTGATTTTTGCCATTGAAAAACGTCCAGAAATGATTGAAGCTACTGACTGAATGAAAGGAGCTGGCATCTCACTCTCTTTGAATCTTCTTTATCATGCTAAGAGGAGCAGGAAAAAGCAAAAAATTTCAGAATTGCACCTTGCAATGCGGAGAAATTACTGTTTGTGCATTTACAATATTCATTGATTTTTGCCATTGAAAAGCGTCCAGAAATGATTGAAGCTACTGACTGATTGAAAGGAGCTGGCATCTCACTCTCTTTGAATCTTCTTTATCATGCTAAGAGGAGCAGGAAAAAGCAAAAAATTTCAGGATTGCGCCTTGCAATGCGGAGAAATTACTGTTTGTGCATTTACAAAATTCATTGATTTTTGCCATTGAAAAACATCATGTTATTCATTTACCAGAAATGATTGAAGCTACTGACTGAATGTAAGGAGCTGGCATCTCACTCTCTTTGAATCTTCTTTATCATGCTAAGAGGAGCAGGAAAAAGCAAAAAATTTCAGAATTGCACCTTGCAATGCGGAGAAATTACTGTTTGTGCATTTACAATATTCGTTGATTTTTGCCATTGAAAAACGTCCAGAAATGATTGAAGCTACTGACTGAATGAAAGGAGCTGGCATCTCACTCTCTTTGAATCTTCTTTATCATGCTAAGAGGAGCAGGAAAAAGCAAAAAATTTCAGAATTGCACCTTGCAATGCGGAGAAATTACTGTTTGTGCATTTACAATATTCATTGATTTTTGCCATTGAAAAACATCATGTTATTCATATACCAGAAATGATTGAAGCTACTGACTGAATGAAAGGAGCTGGCATCTCACTCTCTTTGAATCTTCTTTATCATGCTAAGAGGAGCAGGAAAAAGTAAAAAATTTCAGAATTGCACCTTGCAATGCGGAGAAATTACTGTTTGTGCATTTACAATATTCAATGATTTTTGCCATTGAAAAACGTCCAGAAATGATTGAAGCTACTGACTGAATGAAAGGAGCTGGCATCTCACTCTCTTTGAATCTTTTTTATCATGCTAAGAGGAGCAGGAAAAAGCAAAAAATTTCAGAATTGCACCTTGCAATGCGGAGAAATTACTGTTTGTGCATTTACAATATTCATTGATTTTTGCCATTGAAAAACGTCCAGAAATGATTGAAGCTACTGACTGAATGAAAGGAGCTGGCATCGCACTCTCTTTGAATCTTCTTTATCATGCTAAGAGGAGCAGGAAAAAGCAAAAAATTTCAGAATTGCACCTTGCAATGCGGAGAAATTACTGTTTGTGCATTTACAATATTCATTGATTTTTGCCATTGAAAAACGTCCAGAAATGATTGAAGCTACTGACTGAATGAAAGGAGCTGGCATCTCAATCTCTTTGAATCTTCTTTATCATGCTAAGAGGAGCAGGAAAAAGCAAAAAATTTCAGAATTGCACCTTGCAATGCGGAGAAATTACTGTTTGTGCATTTACAATATTCATTGATTTTTGCCATTGAAAAACATCATGTTATTCATATACCAGAAATGATTGAAGCTACTGACTGAATGAAAGGAGCTGGCATCTCACTCTCTTTGAATCTTCTTTATCATGCTAAGAGGAGCAGGAAAAAGCAAAAAATTTCAGAATTGCACCTTGCAATGCGGAGAAATTACTGTTTGTGCATTTACAATATTCATTGATTTTTGCAATTGAAAAACGTCCAGAAATGATTGAAGCTACTGACTGAATGAAAGGAGCTGGCTTCTCACTCTCTTTGAATCTTCTTTATCATGCTAAGAGGAGCAGGAAAAAGCAAAAAATTTCAGAATTGCACCTTGCAATGCGGAGAAATTACTGTTTGTGCATTTACAATATTCATTGATTTTTGCCATTGAAAAACGTCCAGAAATGATTGAAGCTACTGACTGAATGAAAGGAGCTGGCATCTCACTCTCTTTGAATCTTGTTTATCATGCTAAGAGGAGCAGGAAAAAGCAAAAAATTTCAGAATTGCACCTTGCAATGCGGAGAAATTACTGTTTGTGCATTTAGAATATTCATTGATTTTTGCCATTGAAAAACGTCCAGAAATGATTGAAGCTACTGACTGAATGAAAGGAGCTGGCATCTCACTCTCTTTGAATCTTCTTTATCATGCTAAGAGGAGCAGGAAAAAGCAAAAAATCTCAGAATTGCACCTTGCAATGCGGAGAAATTACTGTTTGTGCATTTACAATATTCATTGATTTTTGCCATTGAAAAACATCATGTTATTCATATACCAGAAATGATTGAAGCTACTGACTGAATGAAAGGAGCTGGCATCTCACTCTCTTTGAATCTTCTTTATCATGCTAAGAGGAGCAGGAAAAAGTAAAAAATTTCAGAATTGCACCTTGCAATGCGGAGAAATTACTGTTTGTGCATTTACAATATTCAATGATTTTTGCCATTGAAAAACGTCCAGAAATGATTGAAGCTACTGACTGAATGAAAGGAGCTGGCATCTCACTCTCTTTGAATCTTCTTTATCATGCTAAGAGGAGCAGGATAAAGCAAAAAATTTCAGAATTGCACCTTGCAATGCGGAGAAATTACTGTTTGTGCATTTACAATATTCATTGATTTTTGCCATTGAAAAACATCATGTTATTCATATACCAGAAATGTTTGAAGCTACTGACTGAATGAAAGGAGCTGGCATCTCAGTCTCCTTGAATCTTCTTTATCATGCTAAGAGGAGCAGGAAAAAGCAAAAAATTTCAGAATTGCACCTTGCAATGCGGAGAAATTACTGTTTGTGCATTTACAATATTCATTGATTTTTGCCATTGAAAAACATCATGTTATTCATATACCAGAAATGTTTGAAGCTACTGACTGAATGAAAGGAGCTGGCATCTCACTCTCTTTGAATCTTCTTTATCATGCTAAGAGGGGCAGGAAAAAGCAAAAAATTTCAGAATTGCACCTTGCAATGCGGAGAAATTACTGTTTGTGCATTTACAATATTCATTGATTTTTGCCATTGAAAAACATCACGTTATTCATATACCAGAAATGATTGAAGCTACTGACTGAATGAAAGGAGCTGGCATCTCACTCTCTTTGAATCTTTTTTATCATGCTAAGAGGAGCAGGAAAAAGCAAAAAATTTCAGAATTGCACCTTGCAATGCGGAGAAATTACTGTTTGTGCATTTACAATATTCATTGATTTTTGCCATTGAAAAACATCATGTTATTCATATACCAGAAATGATTGAAGCTACTGACTGAATGAAAGGAGCTGGCATCTCACTCTCTTTGAATCTTCTTTATCATGCTAAGAGGAGCAGGAAAAAGCAAAAAATTTCAGAATTGCACCTTGCAATGCGGAGAAATTACTGTTTGTGCATTTACAATATTCATTGATTTTTGCCATTGAAAAACATCATGTTATTCATATACCAGAAATGATTGAAGCTACTGACTGAATGAAAGGAGCTGGCATCTCACTCTCTTTGAATCTTCTTTATCATGCTAAGAGGAGCAGGAAAAAGCAAAAAATTTCAGAATTGCACCTTGCAATGCGGAGAAATTACTGTTTGTGCATTTACAATATTCGTTGATTTTTGCCATTGAAAAACGTCCAGAAATGATTGAAGCTACTGACTGAATGAAAGGAGCTGGCATCTCACTCTCTTTGAATCTTCTTTATCATGCTAAGAGGAGCAGGAAAAAGAAAAAAATTTCAGAATTGCACCTTGCAATGCGGAGAAATTACTGTTTGTGCATTTACAATATTCATTGATTTTTGCCATTGAAAAACATCATGTTATTCATATACCAGAAATGATTGAAGCTACTGACTGAATGAAAGGAGCTGGCATCTCACTCTCTTTGAATCTTCTTTATCATGCTAAGAGGAGCAGGAAAAAGTAAAAAATTTCAGAATTGCACCTTGCAATGCGGAGAAATTACTGTTTGTGCATTTACAATATTCAATGATTTTTGCCATTGAAAAACGTCCAGAAATGATTGAAGCTACTGACTGAACGAAAGGAGCTGGCGTCTCACTCTCTTTGAATCTTCTTTATCATGCTAAGAGGAGCAGGAAAAAGCAAAAAATTTCAGAATTGCACCTTGCAATGCGGAGAAATTACTGTTTGTGCATTTACAATATTCATTGATTTTTGCCATTGAAAAACATCATGTTATTCATATACCAGAAATGATTGAAGCTACTGACTGAATGAAAGGAGCTGGCATCTCACTCTCTTTGAATCTTCTTTATCATGCTAAGAGGAGCAGGAAAAAGTAAAAAATTTCAGAATTGCACCTTGCAATGCGGAGAAATTACTGTTTGTGCATTTACAATATTCAATGATTTTTGCCATTGAAAAACGTCCAGAAATGATTGAAGCTACTGACTGAACGAAAGGAGCTGGCGTCTCACTCTCTTTGAATCTTCTTTATCATGCTAAGAGGAGCAGGAAAAAGCAAAAAATTTCAGAATTGCACCTTGCAATGCGGAGAAATTACTGTTTGTGCATTTACAATATTCATTGATTTTTGCCATTGAAAAACGTTATTCATATACCAGAAATGTTTGAAGCTACTGACTGAATGAAAGGAGCTGGCACCTCACTCTCTTTGAATCTTCTTTATCATGCTAAGAGGAGCAGGAATAAGCAAAAAATTTCAGAATTGCACCTTGCAATGCGGAAAAATTACTGTTTGTGCATTTACAATATTCATTGATTTTTGCAATTGAAAAACGTCCAGAAATGATTGAAGCTACTGACTGATTGAAAGGAGCTGGCATCTCACTCTCTTTGAATCTTCTTTATCATGCTAAGAGGAGCAGGAAAAAGCAAAAAATTTCAGAATTGCGCCTTGCAATGCGGAGAAATTACTGTTTGTGCATTTACAAAATTCATTGATTTTTGCCATTGAAAAACATCATGTTATTCATTTACCAGAAATGATTGAAGCTACTGACTGAATGTAAGGAGCTGGCATCTCACTCTATTTGAATCTTCTTTATCATGCTAAGAGGAGCAGGAAAAAGCAAAAAATTTCAGAATTGCACCTTGCAATGCGGAGAAATTACTGTTTGTGCATTTACAATATTCGTTGATTTTTGCCATTGAAAAACGTCCAGAAATGATTGAAGCTACTGACTGAATGAAAGGAGCTGGCATCTCACTCTCTTTGAATCTTCTTTATCATGCTAAGAGGAGCAGGAAAAAGCAAAAAATTTCAGAATTGCACCTTGCAATGCGGAGAAATTACTGTTTGTGCATTTACAATATTCATTGATTTTTGCCATTGAAAAACATCATGTTATTCATATACCAGAAATGATTGAAGCTACTGACTGAATGAAAGGAGCTGGCATCTCACTCTCTTTGAATCTTGTTTATCATGCTAAGAGGAGCAGGAAAAAGCAAAAAATTTCAGAATTGCACCTTGCAATGCGGAGAAATTACTGTTTGTGCATTTAGAATATTCATTGATTTTTGCCATTGAAAAACGTCCAGAAATGATTGAAGCTACTGACTGAATGAAAGGAGCTGGCATCTCACTCTCTTTGAATCTTCTTTATCATGCTAAGAGGAGCAGGAAAAAGCAAAAAATCTCAGAATTGCACCTTGCAATGCGGAGAAATTACTGTTTGTGCATTTACAATATTCATTGATTTTTGCCATTGAAAAACATCATGTTATTCATATACCAGAAATGATTGAAGCTACTGACTGAATGAAAGGAGCTGGCATCTCACTCTCTTTGAATCTTCTTTATCATGCTAAGAGGAGCAGGAAAAAGTAAAAAATTTCAGAATTGCACCTTGCAATGCGGAGAAATTACTGTTTGTGCATTTACAATATTCAATGATTTTTGCCATTGAAAAACGTCCAGAAATGATTGAAGCTACTGACTGAATGAAAGGAGCTGGCATCTCACTCTCTTTGAATCTTCTTTATCATGCTAAGAGGAGCAGGATAAAGCAAAAAATTTCAGAATTGCACCTTGCAATGCGGAGAAATTACTGTTTGTGCATTTACAATATTCATTGATTTTTGCCATTGAAAAACATCATGTTATTCATATACCAGAAATGTTTGAAGCTACTGACTGAATGAAAGGAGCTGGCATCTCACTCTCCTTGAATCTTCTTTATCATGCTAAGAGGAGCAGGAAAAAGCAAAAAATTTCAGAATTGCACCTTGCAATGCGGAGAAATTACTGTTTGTGCATTTACAATATTCATTGATTTTTGCCATTGAAAAACATCATGTTATTCATATACCAGAAATGTTTGAAGCTACTGACTGAATGAAAGGAGCTGGCATCTCACTCTCTTTGAATCTTCTTTATCATGCTAAGAGGGGCAGGAAAAAGCAAAAAATTTCAGAATTGCACCTTGCAATGCGGAGAAATTACTGTTTGTGCATTTACAATATTCATTGATTTTTGCCATTGAAAAACATCACGTTATTCATATACCAGAAATGATTGAAGCTACTGACTGAATGAAAGGAGCTGGCATCTCACTCTCTTTGAATCTTTTTTATCATGCTAAGAGGAGCAGGAAAAAGCAAAAAATTTCAGAATTGCACCTTGCAATGCGGAGAAATTACTGTTTGTGCATTTACAATATTCATTGATTTTTGCCATTGAAAAACATCATGTTATTCATATACCAGAAATGATTGAAGCTACTGACTGAATGAAAGGAGCTGGCATCTCACTCTCTTTGAATCTTCTTTATCATGCTAAGAGGAGCAGGAAAAAGCAAAAAATTTCAGAATTGCACCTTGCAATGCGGAGAAATTACTGTTTGTGCATTTACAATATTCATTGATTTTTGCCATTGAAAAACATCATGTTATTCATATACCAGAAATGATTGAAGCTACTGACTGAATGAAAGGAGCTGGCATCTCACTCTCTTTGAATCTTCTTTATCATGCTAAGAGGAGCAGGAAAAAGCAAAAAATTTCAGAATTGCACCTTGCAATGCGGAGAAATTACTGTTTGTGCATTTACAATATTCTTTGATTTTTGCCATTGAAAAACGTCCAGAAATGATTGAAGCTACTGACTGAATGAAAGGAGCTGGCATCTCACTCTCTTTGAATCTTCTTTATCATGCTAAGAGGAGCAGGAAAAAGCAAAAAATTTCAGAATTGCACCTTGCAATGCGGAGAAATTACTGTTTGTGCATTTACAATATTCATTGATTTTTGCCATTGAAAAACATCATGTTATTCATATACCAGAAATGATTGAAGCTACTGACTGAATGAAAGGAGCTGGCATCTCACTCTCTTTGAATCTTCTTTATCATGCTAAGAGGAGCAGGAAAAAGTAAAAAATTTCAGAATTGCACCTTGCAATGCGGAGAAATTACTGTTTGTGCATTTACAATATTCAATGATTTTTGCCATTGAAAAACGTCCAGAAATGATTGAAGCTACTGACTGAACGAAAGGAGCTGGCGTCTCACTCTCTTTGAATCTTCTTTATCATGCTAAGAGGAGCAGGAAAAAGCAAAAAATTTCAGAATTGCACCTTGCAATGCGGAGAAATTACTGTTTGTGCATTTACAATATTCATTGATTTTTGCCATTGAAAAACATCATGTTATTCATATACCAGAAATGATTGAAGCTACTGACTGAATGAAAGGAGCTGGCATCTCACTCTCTTTGAATCTTCTTTATCATGCTAAGAGGAGCAGGAAAAAGTAAAAAATTTCAGAATTGCACCTTGCAATGCGGAGAAATTACTGTTTGTGCATTTACAATATTCAATGATTTTTGCCATTGAAAAACGTCCAGAAATGATTGAAGCTACTGACTGAACGAAAGGAGCTGGCGTCTCACTCTCTTTGAATCTTCTTTATCATGCTAAGAGGAGCAGGAAAAAGCAAAAAATTTCAGAATTGCACCTTGCAATGCGGAGAAATTACTGTTTGTGCATTTACAATATTCATTGATTTTTGCCATTGAAAAACATCATGTTATTCATATACCAGAAATGTTTGAAGCTACTGACTGAATGAAAGGAGCTGGCATCTCACTCTCTTTGAATCTTTTTTATCATGCTAAGAGGAGCAGGAAAAAGCAAAAAATTTCAGAATTGCACCTTGCAATGCGGAGAAATTACTGTTTGTGCATTTACAATATTCATTGATTTTTGCCATTGAAAAACGTCCAGAAATGATTGAAGCTACTGACTGAATGAAAGGAGCTGGCATCTCACTCTCTTTGAATCTTCTTTATCATGCTAAGAGGAGCAGGAAAAAGCAAAAAATTTCAGAATTGCACCTTGCAATGCGGAGAAATTACTGTTTGTGCATTTACAATATTCATTGATTTTTGCCATTGAAAAACGTCCAGAAATGATTGAAGCTACTGACTGAATGAAAGGAGCTGGCATCTCACTCTCTTTGAATCTTCTTTATCATGCTAAGAGGAGCAGGAAAAAGCAAAAAATTTCAGAATTGCACCTTGCAATGCGGAGAAATTACTGTTTGTGCATTTACAATATTCATTGATTTTTGCCATTGAAAAACATCATGTTATTCATATACCAGAAATGATTGAAGCTACTGACTGAATGAAAGGAGCTGGCATCTCACTCTCTTTGAATCTTCTTTATCATGCTAAGAGGAGCAGGAAAAAGCAAAAAATTTCAGAATTGCACCTTGCAATTCGGAGAAATTACTGTTTGTGCATTTACAATATTCATTGATTTTTGCAATTGAAAAACGTCCAGAAATGATTGAAGCTACTGACTGAATGAAAGGAGCTGGCTTCTCACTCTCTTTGAATCTTCTTTATCATGCTAAGAGGAGCAGGAAAAAGCAAAAAATTTCAGAATTGCACCTTGCAATGCGGAGAAATTACTGTTTGTGCATTTACAATATTCATTGATTTTTGCCATTGAAAAACGTCCAGAAATGATTGAAGCTACTGACTGAATGAAAGGAGCTGGCATCTCACTCTCTTTGAATCTTGTTTATCATGCTAAGAGGAGCAGGAAAAAGCAAAAAATTTCAGAATTGCACCTTGCAATGCGGAGAAATTACTGTTTGTGCATTTAGAATATTCATTGATTTTTGCCATTGAAAAACGTCCAGAAATGATTGAAGCTACTGACTGAATGAAAGGAGCTGGCATCTCACTCTCTTTGAATCTTCTTTATCATTCTAAGAGGAGCAGGAAAAAGCAAAAAATCTCAGAATTGCACCTTGCAATGCGGAGAAATTACTGTTTGTGCATTTACAATATTCATTGATTTTTGCCATTGAAAAACATCATGTTATTCATATACCAGAAATGATTGAAGCTACTGACTGAATGAAAGGAGCTGGCATCTCACTCTCTTTGAATCTTCTTTATCATGCTAAGAGGAGCAGGAAAAAGTAAAAAATTTCAGAATTGCACCTTGCAATGCGGAGAAATTACTGTTTGTGCATTTACAATATTCAATGATTTTTGCCATTGAAAAACGTCCAGAAATGATTGAAGCTACTGACTGAATGAAAGGAGCTGGCATCTCACTCTCTTTGAATCTTCTTTATCATGCTAATAGGAGCAGGATAAAGCAAAAAATTTCAGAATTGCACCTTGCAATGCGGAGAAATTACTGTTTGTGCATTTACAATATTCATTGATTTTTGCCATTGAAAAACATCATGTTATTCATATACCAGAAATGTTTGAAGCTACTGACTGAATGAAAGGAGCTGGCATCTCACTCTCCTTGAATCTTCTTTATCATGCTAAGAGGAGCAGGAAAAAGCAAAAAATTTCAGAATTGCACCTTGCAATGCGGAGAAATTACTGTTTGTGCATTTACAATATTCATTGATTTTTGCCATTGAAAAACATCATGTTATTCATATACCAGAAATGTTTGAAGCTACTGACTGAATGAAAGGAGCTGGCATCTCACTCTCTTTGAATCTTCTTTATCATGCTAAGAGGGGCAGGAAAAAGCAAAAAATTTCAGAATTGCACCTTGCAATGCGGAGAAATTACTGTTTGTGCATTTACAATATTCATTGATTTTTGCCATTGAAAAACATCACGTTATTCATATACCAGAAATGATTGAAGCTACTGACTGAATGAAAGGAGCTGGCATCTCACTCTCTTTGAATCTTTTTTATCACGCTAAGAGGAGCAGGAAAAAGCAAAAAATTTCAGAATTGCACCTTGCAATGCGGAGAAATTACTGTTTGTGCATTTACAATATTCATTGATTTTTGCCATTGAAAAACATCATGTTATTCATATACCAGAAATGATTGAAGCTACTGACTGAATGAAAGGAGCTGGCATCTCACTCTCTTTGAATCTTCTTTATCATGCTAAGAGGAGCAGGAAAAAGCAAAAAATTTCAGAATTGCACCTTGCAATGCGGAGAAATTACTGTTTGTGCATTTACAATATTCGTTGATTTTTGCCATTGAAAAACGTCCAGAAATGATTGAAGCTACTGACTGAATGAAAGGAGCTGGCATCTCACTCTCTTTGAATCTTCTTTATCATGCTAAGAGGAGCAGGAAAAAGCAAAAAATTTCAGAATTGCACCTTGCAATGCGGAGAAATTACTGTTTGTGCATTTACAATATTCATTGATTTTTGCCATTGAAAAACATCATGTTATTCATATACCAGAAATGATTGAAGCTACTGACTGAATGAAAGGAGCTGGCATCTCACTCTCTTTGAATCTTCTTTATCATGCTAAGAGGAGCAGGAAAAAGTAAAAAATTTCAGAATTGCACCTTGCAATGCGGAGAAATTACTGTTTGTGCATTTACAATATTCAATGATTTTTGCCATTGAAAAACGTCCAGAAATGATTGAAGCTACTGACTGAACGAAAGGAGCTGGCGTCTCACTCTCTTTGAATCTTCTTTATCATGCTAAGAGGAGCAGGAAAAAGCAAAAAATTTCAGAATTGCACCTTGCAATGCGGAGAAATTACTGTTTGTGCATTTACAATATTCATTGATTTTTGCCATTGAAAAACATCATGTTATTCATATACCAGAAATGATTGAAGCTACTGACTGAATGAAAGGAGCTGGCATCTCACTCTCTTTGAATCTTCTTTATCATGCTAAGAGGAGCAGGAAAAAGTAAAAAATTTCAGAATTGCACCTTGCAATGCGGAGAAATTACTGTTTGTGCATTTACAATATTCAATGATTTTTGCCATTGAAAAACGTCCAGAAATGATTGAAGCTACTGACTGAACGAAAGGAGCTGGCGTCTCACTCTCTTTGAATCTTCTTTATCATGCTAAGAGGAGCAGGAAAAAGCAAAAAATTTCAGAATTGCACCTTGCAATGCGGAGAAATTACTGTTTGTGCATTTACAATATTCATTGATTTTTGCCATTGAAAAACATCATGTTATTCATATACCAGAAATGTTTGAAGCTACTGACTGAATGAAAGGAGCTGGCATCTCACTCTCTTTGAATCTTTTTTATCATGCTAAGAGGAGCAGGAAAAAGCAAAAAATTTCAGAATTGCACCTTGCAATGCGGAGAAATTACTGTTTGTGCATTTACAATATTCATTGATTTTTGCCATTGAAAAACGTCCAGAAATGATTGAAGCTACTGACTGAATGAAAGGAGCTGGCATCTCACTCTCTTTGAATCTTCTTTATCATGCTAAGAGGAGCAGGAAAAAGCAAAAAATTTCAGAATTGCACCTTGCAATGCGGAGAAATTACTGTTTGTGCATTTACAATATTCATTGATTTTTGCCATTGAAAAACGTCCAGAAATGATTGAAGCTACTGACTGAATGAAAGGAGCTGGCATCTCACTCTCTTTGAATCTTCTTTATCATGCTAAGAGGAGCAGGAAAAAGCAAAAAATTTCAGAATTGCACCTTGCAATGCGGAGAAATTACTGTTTGTGCATTTACAATATTCATTGATTTTTGCCATTGAAAAACATCATGTTATTCATATACCAGAAATGATTGAAGCTACTGACTGAATGAAAGGAGCTGGCATCTCACTCTCTTTGAATCTTCTTTATCATGCTAAGAGGAGCAGGAAAAAGCAAAAAATTTCAGAATTGCACCTTGCAATGCGGAGAAATTACTGTTTGTGCATTTACAATATTCATTGATTTTTGCAATTGAAAAACGTCCAGAAATGATTGAAGCTACTGACTGAATGAAAGGAGCTGGCTTCTCACTCTCTTTGAATCTTCTTTATCATGGTAAGAGGAGCAGGAAAAAGCAAAAAATTTCAGAATTGCACCTTGCAATGCGGAGAAATTACTGTTTGTGCATTTACAATATTCATTGATTTTTGCCATTGAAAAACGTCCAGAAATGATTGAAGCTACTGACTGAATGAAAGGAGCTGGCATCTCACTCTCTTTGAATCTTGTTTATCATGCTAAGAGGAGCAGGAAAAAGCAAAAAATTTCAGAATTGCACCTTGCAATGCGGAGAAATTACTGTTTGTGCATTTAGAATATTCATTGATTTTTGCCATTGAAAAACGTCCAGAAATGATTGAAGCTACTGACTGAATGAAAGGAGCTGGCATCTCACTCTCTTTGAATCTTCTTTATCATGCTAAGAGGAGCAGGAAAAAGCAAAAAATCTCAGAATTGCACCTTGCAATGCGGAGAAATTACTGTTTGTGCATTTACAATATTCATTGATTTTTGCCATTGAAAAACATCATG
The DNA here is from genome assembly GCF_046119375.1 of Phyllobates terribilis. NCBI lineage: Eukaryota > Metazoa > Chordata > Amphibia > Anura > Dendrobatidae > Phyllobates > Phyllobates terribilis. The sequence goes on along the minus strand of NW_027365827.1, from coordinate 63,794 downwards.
TTATTCATATACCAGAAATGATTGAAGCTACTGACTGAATGAAAGGAGCTGGCATCTCACTCTCTTTGAATCTTCTTTATCATGCTAAGAGGAGCAGGAAAAAGTAAAAAATTTCAGAATTGCACCTTGCAATGCGGAGAAATTACTGTTTGTGCATTTACAATATTCAATGATTTTTGCCATTGAAAAACGTCCAGAAATGATTGAAGCTACTGACTGAATGAAAGGAGCTGGCATCTCACTCTCTTTGAATCTTCTTTATCATGCTAAGAGGAGCAGGATAAAGCAAAAAATTTCAGAATTGCACCTTGCAATGCGGAGAAATTACTGTTTGTGCATTTACAATATTCATTGATTTTTGCCATTGAAAAACATCATGTTATTCATATACCAGAAATGTTTGAAGCTACTGACTGAATGAAAGGAGCTGGCATCTCACTCTCCTTGAATCTTCTTTATCATGCTAAGAGGAGCAGGAAAAAGCAAAAAATTTCAGAATTGCACCTTGCAATGCGGAGAAATTACTGTTTGTGCATTTACAATATTCATTGATTTTTGCCATTGAAAAACATCATGTTATTCATATACCAGAAATGTTTGAAGCTACTGACTGAATGAAAGGAGCTGGCATCTCACTCTCTTTGAATCTTCTTTATCATGCTAAGAGGAGCAGGAAAAAGCAAAAAATTTCAGAATTGCACCTTGCAATGCGGAGAAATTACTGTTTGTGCATTTACAATATTCATTGATTTTTGCCATTGAAAAACATCACGTTATTCATATACCAGAAATGATTGAAGCTACTGACTGAATGAAAGGAGCTGGCATCTCACTCTCTTTGAATCTTCTTTATCATGCTAAGAGGAGCAGGAAAAAGCAAAAAATTTCAGAGTTGCACCTTGCAATGCGGAGAAATTACTGTTTGTGCATTTACAATATTCATTGATTTTTGCAATTGAAAAACGTCCAGAAATGATTGAAGCTACTGACTGAATGAAAGGAGCTGGCATCTCACTCTCTTTGAATCTTCTTTATCATGCTAAGAGGAGCAGGAAAAAGCAAAAAATTTCAGAATTGCACCTTGCAATGCGGAGAAATTACTGTTTGTGCATTTACAATATTCATTGATTTTTGCCATTGAAAAACATCATGTTATTCATATACCAGGAATGTTTGAAGCTACTGACTGAATGAAAGGAGCTGGCATCTCACTCTCTTTGAATCTTCTTTATCATGCTAAGAGGAGCAGGAAAAAGCAAAAAATTTCAGAATTGCACCTTGCAATGCGGAGAAATTACTGTTTGTGCATTTACAATATTCATTGATTTTTGCCATTGAAAAACGTCCAGAAATTATTGAAGCTACTGACTGAATGAAAGGAGCTGGCATCTCACTCTCTTTTAATCTTGTTTATCATGCTAAGAGGAGCAGGAAAAAGCAAAAAATTTCAGAATTGCACCTTGCAATGCGGAGAAATTACTGTTTGTGCATTTACAATATTCATTGATTTTTGCCATTGAAAAACGTCCAGAAATGATTGAAGCTACTGACTGAATGAAAGGAGCTGGCATCTCACTCTCTTTGAATCTTCTTTATCATGCTAAGAGGAGCAGGAAAAAGCAAAAAATTTCAGAATTGCACCTTGCAATGCGGAGAAATTACTGTTTGTGCATTTACAATATTCATTGATTTTTGCCATTGAAAAACATCATGTTATTCATATACCAGAAATGATTGAAGCTACTGACTGAATGAAAGGAGCTGGCATCTCACTCTCTTTGAATCTTCTTTATCATGCTAAGAGGAGCAGGAAAAAGTAAAAAATTTCAGAATTGCACCTTGCAATGCGGAGAAATTACTGTTTGTGCATTTACAATATTCAATGATTTTTGCCATTGAAAAACGTCCAGAAATGATTGAAGCTACTGACTGAATGAAAGGAGCTGGCATCTCACTCTCTTTGAATCTTCTTTATCATGCTAAGAGGAGCAGGAAAAAGCAAAAAATTTCAGAATTGCACCTTGCAATGCGGAGAAATTACTGTTTGTGCATTTACAATATTCATTGATTTTTGCCATTGAAAAACATCATGTTATTCATATACCAGAAATGTTTGAAGCTACTGACTGAATGAAAGGAGCTGGCATCTCACTCTCTTTGAATCTTCTTTATCATGCTAAGAGGAGCAGGAAAAAGCAAAAAATTTCAGAATTGCACCTTGCAATGCGGAGAAATTACTGTTTGTGCATTTACAATATTCATTGATTTTTGCAATTGAAAAACGTCCAGAAATGATTGAAGCTACTGACTGAATGAAAGGAGCTGGCATCTCACTCTCTTTGAATCTTCTTTATCATGCTAAGAGGAGCAGGAAAAAGCAAAAAATTTCAGAATTGCACCTTGCAATGCGGAGAAATTACTGTTTGTGCATTTACAATATTCATTGATTTTTGCCATTGAAAAACATTATGTTATTCATATACCAGGAATGTTTGAAGCTACTGACTGAATGAAAGGAGCTGGCATCTCACTCTCTTTGAATCTTCTTTATCATGCTAAGAGGAGCAGGAAAAAGTAAAAAATTTCAGAATTGCACCTTGCAATGCGGAGAAATTACTGTTTGTGCATTTACAATATTCATTGATTTTTGCCATTGAAAAACGTCCAGAAATGATTGAAGCTACTGACTGAATGAAAGGAGCTGGCATCTCACTCTCTTTGAATCTTGTTTATCATGCTAAGAGGAGCAGGAAAAAGCAAAAAATTTCAGAATTGCACCTTGCAATGCGAAGAAATTACTGTTTGTGCATTTACAATATTCATTGATGTTTGCCATTGAAAAACGTCCAGAAATGATTGAAGCTACTGACTGAATGAAAGGAGCTGGCATCTCACTTTCTTTGAATCTTCTTTATTATGCTAAGAGGAGCAGGAAAAAGCAAAAAATTTCAGAATTGCACCTTGCAATGCGGAGAAATTACTGTTTGTGCATTTACAATATTCATTGATTTTTGCCATTGAAAAACATCATGTTATTCATATACCAGAAATGATTGAAGCTACTGACTGAATGAAAGGAGCTGGCATCTCACTCTCTTTGAATCTTCTTTATCATGCTAAGAGGAGCAGGAAAAAGTAAAAAATTTCAGAATTGCACCTTGCAATGCGGAGAAATTACTGTTTGTGCATTTACAATATTCAATGATTTTTGCCATTGAAAAACGTCCAGAAATGATTGAAGCTACTGACTGAATGAAAGGAGCTGGCATCTCACTCTCTTTGAATCTTCTTTATCATGCTAAGAGGAGCAGGAAAAAGCAAAAAACTTCAGAATTGCACCTTGCAATGCGGAGAAATTACTGTTTGTGCATTTACAATATTCATTGATTTTTGCCATTGAAAAACATCATGTTATTCATATACCAGAAATGATTGAAGCTACTGACTGAATGAAAGGAGCTGGCATCTCACTCTCTTTGAATCTTCTTTATCATGCTAAGAGGAGCAGGAAAAAGTAAAAAATTTCAGAATTGCACCTTGCAATGCGGAGAAATTACTGTTTGTGCATTTACAATATTCAATGATTTTTGCCTTTGAAAAACGTCCAGAAATGATTGAAGCTACTGACTGAACGAAAGGAGCTGGCATCTCACTCTCTTTGAATCTTCTTTATCATGCTAAGAGGAGCAGGAAAAAGCAAAAAATTTCAGAATTGCACCTTGCAATGCGGAGAAATTACTGTTTGTGCATTTACAATATTCATTGATTTTTGCCATTGAAAAACATCATGTTATTCATATACCAGAAATGTTTGAAGCTACTGACTGAATGAAAGGAGCTGGCATCTCACTCTCTTTGAATCTTCTTTATCATGCTAAGAGGAGCAGGAAAAAGCAAAAAATTTCAGAATTGCACCTTGCAATGCGGAGAAATTACTGTTTGTGCATTTACAATATTCATTGATTTTTGCCATTGAAAAACGTCCAGAAATGATTGAAGCTACTGACTGAATGAAAGGAGCTGGCATCTCACTCTGAATTTTCTTTATCATGCTAAGAGGAGCAGGAAAAAGTAAAAAATTTCAGAATTGCACCTTGCAATGCGGAGAAATTACTGTTTGTGCATTTACAATATTCAATGATTTTTGCCATTGAAAAACGTCCAGAAATGATTGAAGCTACTGACTGAATGAAAGGAGCTGGCATCTCACTCTCTTTGAATCTTCTTTATCATGCTAAGAGGAGCAGGAAAAAGCAAAAAACTTCAGAATTGCACCTTGCAATGCGGAGAAATTACTGTTTGTGCATTTACAATATTCATTGATTTTTGCCATTGAAAAACATCATGTTATTCATATACCAGAAATGATTGAAGCTACTGACTGAATAAAAGGAGCTGGCATCTCACTCTCTTTGAATCTTCTTTATCATGCTAAGAGGAGCAGGAAAAAGTAAAAAATTTCAGAATTGCACCTTGCAATGCGGAGAAATTACTGTTTGTGCATTTACAATATTCAATGATTTTTGCCTTTGAAAAACGTCCAGAAATGATTGAAGCTACTGACTGAACGAAAGGAGCTAGCATCTCACTCTCTTTGAATCTTCTTTATCATGCTAAGAGGAGCAGGAAAAAGCAAAAAATTTCAGAATTGCACCTTGCAATGCGGAGAAATTACTGTTTGTGCATTTACAATATTCATTGATTTTTGCCATTGAAAAACATCATGTTATTCATATACCAGAAATGTTTGAAGCTACTGACTGAATGAAAGGAGCTGGCATCTCACTCTCTTTGAATCTTCTTTATCATGCTAAGAGGAGCAGGAAAAAGCAAAAAATTTCAGAATTGCACCTTGCAATGCGGAGAAATTACTGTTTGTGCATTTACAATATTCATTGATTTTTGCCATTGAAAAACATCATGTTATTCATATACCAGAAATGTTTGAAGCTACTGACTGAATGAAAGGAGCTGGCATCTCACTCTCTTTGAATCTTCTTTATCATGCTTGGATTAGCAGGAAAAAGCAAAAAATTTCAGAATTGCACCTTGCAATGTGGAGATATTACTGTTTGTGCATTTACAATATTCATTGATTTTTGCCATTGAAAAACATGTTTTTCATATACCAGAAATGTTTGAAGCTACTGACTGAATGAAAGGAGCTGGCATCTCACTCTCTTTGAATCTTCTTTATCATGCTAGGATTAGCAGGAAAAAGCAAAAAATTTCAGAATTGCACCTTGCAATGTGGAGATATTACTGTTTGTGCATTTACAATATTCATTGATTTTTGCCATTGAAAAACATGTTTTTCATATACCAGAAATGTTTGAAGCTACTGACTGAATGAAAGGAGCTGGCATCTCACTCTCTTTGAATCTTCTTTATCATGCTAGGATTAACAGGAAAAAGCAAAAAATTTCAGAATTGCACCTTGCAATGTGGAGATATTACTGTTTGTGCATTTACAATATTCATTGATTTTTGCCATTGAAAAACGTCCAGAAATGTTTGAAGCTACTGACTGAATGAAAGGAGCTGGCATCTCACTCTCTTTGAATCTTCTTTATCATGCTAGGATTAGCAGGAAAAAGCAAAAAATTTCAGAATTGCACCTTGCAATGTGGAGATATTGCTGTTTGTGCATTTACAATATTCATTGATTTTTGCCATTGAAAAACATGTTTTTCATATACAAGAAATGTTTGAAGCTACTGACTGAATGAAAGGAGCTGGCATCTCACTCTCTTTGAATCTTCTTTATCATGCTAGGATTAGCAGGAAAAAGCAAAAAATTTCAGAATTGCACCTTGCAATGTGGAGATATTACTGTTTGTGCATTTACAATATTCATTGATTTTTGCCATTGAAAAACGTCCAGAAATGTTTGAAGCTACTGACTGAATGAAAGGAGCTGGCATCTCACTCTCTTTGAATCTTCTTTATCATGCTAGGATTAGCAGGAAAAAGCAAAAAATTTCAGAATTGCACCTTGCAATGTGGAGATATTACTGTTTGTGCATTTACAATATTCATTGATTTTTGCCATTGAAAAACATGTTTTTCATATACCAGGAATGTTTGAAGCTACTGACTGAATGAAAGGAGCTGGCATCTCACTCTCTTTGAATCTTCTTTATCATGCTAAGAGGAGCAGGAAAAAGCAAAAAATTTCAGAATTGCACCTTGCAATGCGGAGAAATTACTGTTTGTGCATTTACAATATTCATTGATTTTTGCCATTGAAAAACGTCCAGAAATGATTGAAGCTACTGACTGAATGAAAGGAGCTGGCATCTCACTCTCTTTTAATCTTGTTTATCATGCTAAGAGGAGCAGGAAAAAGCAAAAAATTTCAGAATTGCACCTTGCAATGCGGAGAAATTACTGTTTGTGCATTTACAATATTCATTGATTTTTGCCATTGAAAAACGTCCAGAAATGATTGAAGCTACTGACTGAATGAAAGGAGCTGGCATCTCACTCTCTTTGAATCTTCTTTATCATGCTAAGAGGAGCAGGAAAAAGCAAAAAATTTCAGAATTGCACCTTGCAATGCGGAGAAATTACTGTTTGTGCATTTACAATATTCATTGATTTTTGCCTTTGAAAAACATCATGTTATTCATATACCAGAAATGATTGAAGCTACTGACTGAATGAAAGGAGCTGGCATCTCACTCTCTTTGAATCTTCTTTATCATGCTAAGAGGAGCAGGAAAAAGTAAAAAATTTCAGAATTGCACCTTGCAATGCGGAGAAATTACTGTTTGTGCATTTACAATATTCAATGATTTTTGCCATTGAAAAACGTCCAGAAATGATTGAAGCTACTGACTGAATGAAAGGAGCTGGCATCTCACTCTCTTTGAATCTTCTTTATCATGCTAAGAGGAGCAGGAAAAAGCAAAAAATTTCAGAATTGCACCTTGCAATGCGGAGAAATTACTGTTTGTGCATTTACAATATTCATTGATTTTTGCCATTGAAAAACATCATGTTATTCATATACCAGAAATGTTTGAAGCTACTGACTGAATGAAAGGAGCTGGCATCTCACTCTCTTTGAATCTTCTTTATCATGCTAAGAGGAGCAGGAAAAAGCAAAAAATTTCAGAATTGCACCTTGCAATGCGGAGAAATTACTGTTTGTGCATTTACAATATTCATTGATTTTTGCAATTGAAAAACGTCCAGAAATGATTGAAGCTACTGACTGAATGAAAGGAGCTGGCATCTCACTCTCTTTGAATCTTCTTTATCATGCTAAGAGGAGCAGGAAAAAGCAAAAAATTTCAGAATTGCACCTTGCAATGCGGAGAAATTACTGTTTGTGCATTTACAATATTCATTGATTTTTGCCATTGAAAAACATTATGTTATTCATATACCAGGAATGTTTGAAGCTACTGACTGAATGAAAGGAGCTGGCATCTCACTCTCTTTGAATCTTCTTTATCATGCTAAGAGGAGCAGGAAAAAGTAAAAAATTTCAGAATTGCACCTTGCAATGCGGAGAAATTACTGTTTGTGCACTTACAATATTCATTGATTTTTGCCATTGAAAAACGTCCAGAAATGATTGAAGCTACTGACTGAATGAAAGGAGCTGGCATCTCACTCTCTTTGAATCTTGTTTATCATGCTAAGAGGAGCAGGAAAAAGCAAAAAATTTCAGAATTGCACCTTGCAATGCGAAGAAATTACTGTTTGTGCATTTACAATATTCATTGATGTTTGCCATTGAAAAACGTCCAGAAATGATTGAAGCTACTGACTGAATGAAAGGAGCTGGCATCTCACTTTCTTTGAATCTTCTTTATTATGCTAAGAGGAGCAGGAAAAAGCAAAAAATTTCAGAATTGCACCTTGCAATGCGGAGAAATTACTGTTTGTGCATTTACAATATTCATTGATTTTTGCCATTGAAAAACATCATGTTATTCATATACCAGAAATGATTGAAGCTACTGACTGAATGAAAGGAGCTGGCATCTCACTCTCTTTGAATCTTCTTTATCATGCTAAGAGGAGCAGGAAAAAGTAAAAAATTTCAGAATTGCACCTTGCAATGCGGAGAAATTACTGTTTGTGCATTTACAATATTCAATGATTTTTGCCATTGAAAAACGTCCAGAAATGATTGAAGCTACTGACTGAATGAAAGGAGCTGGCATCTCACTCTCTTTGAATCTTCTTTATCATGCTAAGAGGAGCAGGAAAAAGCAAAAAACTTCAGAATTGCACCTTGCAATGCGGAGAAATTACTGTTTGTGCATTTACAATATTCATTGATTTTTGCCATTGAAAAACATCATGTTATTCATATACCAGAAATGATTGAAGCTACTGACTGAATGAAAGGAGCTGGCATCTCACTCTCTTTGAATCTTCTTTATCATGCTAAGAGGAGCAGGAAAAAGTAAAAAATTTCAGAATTGCACCTTGCAATGCGGAGAAATTACTGTTTGTGCATTTACAATATTCAATGATTTTTGCCTTTGAAAAACGTCCAGAAATGATTGAAGCTACTGACTGAACGAAAGGAGCTGGCATCTCACTCTCTTTGAATCTTCTTTATCATGCTAAGAGGAGCAGGAAAAAGCAAAAAAATTTCAGAATTGCACCTTGCAATGCGGAGAAATTACTGTTTGTGCATTTACAATATTCATTGATTTTTGCCATTGAAAAACATCATGTTATTCATATACCAGAAATGTTTGAAGCTACTGACTGAATGAAAGGAGCTGGCATCTCACTCTCTTTGAATCTTCTTTATCATGCTAAGAGGAGCAGGAAAAAGCAAAAAATTTCAGAATTGCACCTTGCAATGCGGAGAAATTACTGTTTGTGCATTTACAATATTCATTGATTTTTGCCATTGAAAAACGTCCAGAAATGATTGAAGCTACTGACTGAATGAAAGGAGCTGGCATCTCACTCTGAATTTTCTTTATCATGCTAAGAGGAGCAGGAAAAAGCAAAAAATTTCAGAATTGCACCTTGCAATGCGGAGAAATTACTGTTTGTGCATTTACAATATTCATTGATTTTTGCCATTGAAAAACGTCCAGAAATGATTGAAGCTACTGACTGAATGAAAGGAGCTGGCATCTCACTCTCTTTGAATCTTCTTTATCATGCTAAGAGGAGCAGGAAAAAGCAAAAAATTTCATAATTGCACCTTGCAATGCGGAGAAATTACTGTTTGTGCATTTACAATATTCATTGATTTTTGACATTGAAAAACATCATGTTATTCATATACCAGAAATGATTGAAGCTACTGACTGAATGAAAGGAGCTGGCATCTCACTCTCTTTGAATCTTCTTTATCATGCTAAGAGGAGCAGGAAAAAGTAAAAAATTTCAGAATTGCACCTTGCAATGCGGAGAAATTACTGTTTGTGCATTTACAATATTCAATGATTTTTGCCATTGAAAAACGTCCAGAAATGATTGAAGCTACTGACTGAATGAAAGGAGCTGGCATCTCACTCTCTTTGAATCTTCTTTATCATGCTAAGAGGAGCAGGAAAAAGCAAAAAACTTCAGAATTGCACCTTGCAATGCGGAGAAATTACTGTTTGTGCATTTACAATATTCATTGATTTTTGCCATTGAAAAACATCATGTTATTCATATACCAGAAATGATTGAAGCTACTGACTGAATAAAAGGAGCTGGCATCTCACTCTCTTTGAATCTTCTTTATCATGCTAAGAGGAGCAGGAAAAAGTAAAAAATTTCAGAATTGCACCTTGCAATGCGGAGAAATTACTGTTTGTGCATTTACAATATTCAATGATTTTTGCCTTTGAAAAACGTCCAGAAATGATTGAAGCTACTGACTGAACGAAAGGAGCTAGCATCTCACTCTCTTTGAATCTTCTTTATCATGCTAAGAGGAGCAGGAAAAAGCAAAAAATTTCAGAATTGCACCTTGCAATGCGGAGAAATTACTGTTTGTGCATTTACAATATTCATTGATTTTTGCCATTGAAAAACATCATGTTATTCATATACCAGAAATGTTTGAAGCTACTGACTGAATGAAAGGAGCTGGCATCTCACTCTCTTTGAATCTTCTTTATCATGCTAAGAGGAGCAGGAAAAAGCAAAAAATTTCAGAATTGCACCTTGCAATGCGGAGAAATTACTGTTTGTGCATTTACAATATTCATTGATTTTTGCCATTGAAAAACATCATGTTATTCATATACCAGAAATGTTTGAAGCTACTGACTGAATGAAAGGAGCTGGCATCTCACTCTCTTTGAATCTTCTTTATCATGCTTGGATTAGCAGGAAAAAGCAAAAAATTTCAGAATTGCACCTTGCAATGTGGAGATATTACTGTTTGTGCATTTACAATATTCATTGATTTTTGCCATTGGAAAACATGTTTTTCATATACCAGAAATGTTTGAAGCTACTGACTGAATGAAAGGAGCTGGCATCTCACTCTCTTTGAATCTTCTTTATCATGCTAGGATTAGCAGGAAAAAGCAAAAAATTTCAGAATTGCACCTTGCAATGTGGAGATATTACTGTTTGTGCATTTACAATATTCATTGATTTTTGCCATTGAAAAACATGTTTTTCATATACCAGAAATGTTTGAAGCTACTGACTGAATGAAAGGAGCTGGCATCTCACTCTCTTTGAATCTTCTTTATCATGCTAGGATTAGCAGGAAAAAGCAAAAAATTTCAGAATTGCACCTTGCAATGTGGAGATATTACTGTTTGTGCATTTACAATATTCATTGATTTTTGCCATTGAAAAACATGTTTTTCATATACCAGAAATGTTTGAAGCTACTGACTGAATGAAAGGAGCTGGCATCTCACTCTCTTTGAATCTTCTTTATCATGCTAGGATTAACAGGAAAAAGCAAAAAATTTCAGAATTGCACCTTGCAATGTGGAGATATTACTGTTTGTGCATTTACAATATTCATTGATTTTTGCCATTGAAAAACGTCCAGAAATGTTTGAAGCTACTGACTGAATGAAAGGAGCTGGCATCTCACTCTCTTTGAATCTTCTTTATCATGCTAGGATTAGCAGGAAAAAGCAAAAAATTTCAGAATTGCACCTTGCAATGTGGAGATATTGCTGTTTGTGCATTTACAATATTCATTGATTTTTGCCATTGAAAAACATGTTTTTCATATACAAGAAATGTTTGAAGCTACTGACTGAATGAAAGGAGCTGGCATCTCACTCTCTTTGAATCTTCTTTATCATGCTAGGATTAGCAGGAAAAAGCAAAAAATTTCAGAATTGCACCTTGCAATGTGGAGATATTACTGTTTGTGCATTTACAATATTCATTGATTTTTGCCATTGAAAAACGTCCAGAAATGTTTGAAGCTACTGACTGAATGAAAGGAGCTGGCATCTCACTCTCTTTGAATCTTCTTTATCATGCTAGGATTAGCAGGAAAAAGCAAAAAATTTCAGAATTGCACCTTGCAATGTGGAGATATTACTGTTTGTGCATTTACAATATTCATTGATTTTTGCCATTGAAAAACATGTTTTTCATATACCAGAAATGTTTGAAGCTACTGACGGAATGAAAGGAGCTGGCATCTCACTCTCTTTGAATCTTCTTTATCATGCTAGGATTAGCAGGAAAAAGCAAAAAATTTCAGAATTGCACCTTGCAATGTGGAGATATTACTGTTTGTGCATTTACAATATTCATTGATTTTTGCCATTGAAAAACATGTTTTTCATATACCAGAAATGTTTGAAGCTACTGACTGAATGAAAGGAGCTGGCATCTCACTGTCTTTGAATCTTCTTTATCATGCTAGGATTAACAGGAAAAAGCAAAAAATTTCAGAATTGCACCTTGCAATGTGGAGATATTACTGTTTGCGCATTTACAATATTCATTGATTTTGCCATTGAAAAACGTCCAGAAATGTTTGAAGCTACTGACTGAATGAAAGGAGCTGGCATCTCACTCTCTTTAAATCTTCTTTATCATGCTAGGATTAGCAGGAAAAAGCAAAAAAATTTCAGAATTGCACCTTGCAATGTGGAGATATTACTGTTTGTGCATTTACAATATTCATTGATTTTTGCCATTGAAAAACATGTTTTTCATATACCAGAAATGTTTGAAGCTACTGACTGAATGAAAGGAGCTGGCATCTCACTCTCTTTGAATCTTCTTTATCATGCTAGGATAAGCAGGAAAAAGCAAAAAATTTCAGAATTGCACCTTGCAATGTGGAGATATTACTGTTTGTGCATTTACAATATTCATTGATTTTTGCCATTGAAAAACATGTTTTTCATATACCAGAAATGTTTGAAGCTACTGACTTGAATGAAAGGAGCTGGCATCTCACTCTCTTTGAATCTTCTTTATCATGCTAGGATTAACAGGAAAAAGCAAAAAATTTCAGAATTGCACCTTGCAATGTGGAGATATTACTGTTTGTGCATTTACAATATTCATTGATTTTTGCCATTGAAAAACGTCCAGAAATGTTTGAAGCTACTGACTGAATGAAAGGAGCTGGTATCTCACTCTCTTTGAATCTTCTTTATCATGCTAGGATTAGCAGGAAAAAGCAAAAAATTTCAGAATTGCACCTTGCAATGTGGAGATATTACTGTTTGTGCATTTACAATATTCATTGATTTTTGCCATTGAAAAACGTCCAGAAATGTTTGAAGCTACTGACTGAATGAAATTAGCTGGCATCTCACTCTCTTTGAATCTTCTTTATCATGCTAGGATTAGCAGGAAAAAGCAAAAAATTTCAGAATTGCACCTTACAATGTGGAGATATTACTGTTTGTGCATTTACAATATTCATTGATTTTGCCATTGAAAAACGTCCAGAAATGTTTGAAGCTACTGACTGAATGAAAGGAGCTGGCATCTCACTCTCTTTGAATCTTCTTTATCATGCTAGGATTAGCAGGAAAAAGCAAAAAATTTCAGAATTGCACCTTGCAATGTGGAGATATTACTGTTTGTGCATTTACAATATTCATTGATTTTTGCCATTGAAAAACATGTTTTTCATATACCAGAAATGTTTGAAGCTACTGACGGAATGAAAGGAGCTGGCATCTCACTCTCTTTGAATCTTCTTTATCATGCTAGGATTAGCAGGAAAAAGCAAAAAATTTCAGAATTGCACCTTGCAATGTGGAGATATTACTGTTTGTGCATTTACAATATTCATTGATTTTTGCCATTGAAAAACATGTTTTTCATATACCAGAAATGTTTGAAGCTACTGACTGAATGAAAGGAGCTGGCATCTCACTGTCTTTGAATCTTCTTTATCATGCTAGGATTAACAGGAAAAAGCAAAAAATTTCAGAATTGCACCTTGCAATGTGGAGATATTACTGTTTGTGCATTTACAATATTCATTGATTTTGCCATTGAAAAACGTCCAGAAATGTTTGAAGCTACTGACTGAATGAAAGGAGCTGGCATCTCACTCTCTTTGAATCTTCTTTATCATGCTAGGATAAGCAGGAAAAAGCAAAAAATTTCAGAATTGCACCTTGCAATGTGGAGATATTACTGTTTGTGCATTTACAATATTCATTGATTTTTGCCATTGAAAAACATGTTTTTCATATACCAGAAATGTTTGAAGCTACTGACTGAATGAAAGGAGCTGGCATCTCACTCTCTTTGAATCATCTTTATCATGCTAGGATAAGCAGGAAAAAGCAAAAAATTTCAGAATTGCACCTTGCAATGTGGAGATATTACTGTTTGTGCATTTACAATATTCATTGATTTTTGCCATTGAAAAACATGTTTTTCATATACCAGAAATGTTTGAAGCTACTGACTTGAATGAAAGGAGCTGGCATCTCACTCTCTTTGAATCTTCTTTATCATGCTAGGATTAACAGGAAAAAGCAAAAAATTTCAGAATTGCACCTTGCAATGTGGAGATATTACTGTTTGTGCATTTACAATATTCATTGATTTTTGCCATTGAAAAACGTCCAGAAATGTTTGAAGCTACTGACTGAATGAAAGGAGCTGGTATCTCACTCTCTTTGAATCTTCTTTATCATGCTAGGATTAGCAGGAAAAAGCAAAAAATTTCAGAATTGCACCTTGCAATGTGGAGATATTACTGTTTGTGCATTTACAATATTCATTGATTTTTGCCATTGAAAAACGTCCAGAAATGTTTGAAGCTACTGACTGAATGAAATTAGCTGGCATCTCACTCTCTTTGAATCTTCTTTATCATGCTAGGATTAGCAGGAAAAAGCAAAAAATTTCAGAATTGCACCTTGCAATGTGGAGATATTACTGTTTGTGCATTTACAATATTCATTGATTTTGCCATTGAAAAACGTCCAGAAATGTTTGAAGCTACTGACTGAATGAAAGGAGCTGGCATCTCACTCTCTTTGAATCTTCTTTATCATGCTAGGATTAGCAGGAAAAAGCAAAAAATTTCAGAATTGCACCTTGCAATGTGGAGATATTACTGTTTGTGCATTTACAATATTCATTGATTTTTGCCATTGAAAAACATGTTTTTCATATACCAGAAATGTTTGAAGCTACTGACGGAATGAAAGGAGCTGGCATCTCACTCTCTTTGAATCTTCTTTATCATGCTAGGATTAGCAGGAAAAAGCAAAAAATTTCAGAATTGCACCTTGCAATGTGGAGATATTACTGTTTGTGCATTTACAATATTCATTGATTTTTGCCATTGAAAAACATGTTTTTCATATACCAGAAATGTTTGAAGCTACTGACTGAATGAAAGGAGCTGGCATCTCACTGTCTTTGAATCTTCTTTATCATGCTAGGATTAACAGGAAAAAGCAAAAAATTTCAGAATTGCACCTTGCAATGTGGAGATATTACTGTTTGTGCATTTACAATATTCATTGATTTTGCCATTGAAAAACGTCCAGAAATGTTTGAAGCTACTGACTGAATGAAAGGAGCTGGCATCTCACTCTCTTTGAATCTTCTTTATCATGCTAGGATAAGCAGGAAAAAGCAAAAAATTTCAGAATTGCACCTTGCAATGTGGAGATATTACTGTTTGTGCATTTACAATATTCATTGATTTTTGCCATTGAAAAACATGTTTTTCATATACCAGAAATGTTTGAAGCTACTGACGGAATGAAAGGAGCTGGCATCTCACTCTCTTTGAATCTTCTTTATCATGCTAGGATAAGCAGGAAAAAGCAAAAAATTTCAGAATTGCACCTTGCAATGTGGAGATATTACTGTTTGTGCATTTACAATATTCATTGATTTTTGCCATTGAAAAACATGTTTTTCATATACCAGAAATGTTTGAAGCTACTGACTTGAATGAAAGGAGCTGGCATCTCACTCTCTTTGAATCTTCTTTATCATGCTAGGATTAACAGGAAAAAGCAAAAAATTTCAGAATTGCACCTTGCAATGTGGAGATATTACTGTTTGTGCATTTACAATATTCATTGATTTTTGCCATTGAAAAACGTCCAGAAATGTTTGAAGCTACTGACTGAATGAAAGGAGCTGGTATCTCACTCTCTTTGAATCTTCTTTATCATGCTAGGATTAGCAGGAAAAAGCAAAAAATTTCAGAATTGCACCTTGCAATGTGGAGATATTACTGTTTATGCATTTACAATATTCATTGATTTTTGCCATTGAAAAACATGTTTTTCATATACAAGAAATGTTTGAAGCTACTGACTGAATGAAAGGAGCTGGCATCTCACTCTCTTTGAATCTTCTTTATCATCCTAGGATTAGCAGGAAAAAGCAAAAAATTTCAGAATTGCACCTTGCAATGTGGAGATATTACTGTTTGTGCATTTACAATATTCATTGATTTTTGCCATTGAAAAACGTCCAGAAATGTTTGAAGCTACTGACTGAATGAAATTAGCTGGCATCTCACTCTCTTTGAATCTTCTTTATCATGCTAGGATTAGCAGGAAAAAGCAAAAAATTTCAGAATTGCACCTTGCAATGTGGAGATATTACTGTTTGTGCATTTACAATATTCATTGATTTTTGCCATTGAAAAACATGTTTTTCATATACCAGAAATGTTTGAAGCTACTGACTGAATGAAAGGAGCTGGTATCTCACTCTCTTTGAATCTTCTTTATCATGCTAGGATTAACAGGAAAAAGCAAAAAATTTCAGAATTGCACCTTGCAATGTGGAGATATTACTGTTTGTGCATTTACAATATTCATTGATTTTTGCCATTGAAAAACGTCCAGAAATGTTTGAAGCTACTGACTGAATGAAAGGAGCTGGCATCTCACTCTCTTTGAATCTTCTTTATCATGCTAGGATTAACAGGAAAAAGCTAAAAATTTCAGAATTGCACCTTGCAATGTGGAGATATTACTGTTTGTGCATTTACAATATTCATTGATTTTTGCCATTGAAAAACATGTTTTTCATATACCAGAAATGTTTGAAGCTACTGACTGAATGAAAGGAGCTGGCATCTCACTCTCTTTGAATCTTCTTTATCATGCTAGGATTAGCAGGAAAAAGCAAAAAATTTCAGAATTGCACCTTGCAATGTGGAGATATTACTGTTTGTGCATTTACAATATTCATTGATTTTTGCCATTGAAAAACATGTTTTTCATATACCAGAAATGTTTGAAGCTACTGACTGAATGAAAGGAGCTGGCATCTCACTCTCTTTGAATCTTCTTTATCATGCTAGGATTAGCAGGAAAAAGCAAAAAATTTCAGAATTGCACCTTGCAATGTGGAGATATTACTGTTTGTGCATTTACAATATTCATTGATTTTTGCCATTGAAAAACATGTTTTTCATATACCAGAAATGTTTGAAGCTACTGACTGAATGAAAGGAGCTGGCATCTCACTCTCTTTGAATCTTCTTTATCATGCTAGGATTAGCAGGAAAAAGCAAAAAATTTCAGAATTGCACCTTGCAATGTGGAGATATTACTGTTTGTGCATTTACAATATTCATTGATTTTTGCCATTGAAAAATATGTTTTTCATATACCAGAAATGTTTGAAGCTACTGACTGAATGAAAGGAGCTGGCATCTCACTCTCTTTGAATCTTCTTTATCATGCTAGGATTAGCAGGAAAAAGCAAAAAATTTCAGAATTGCACCTTGCAATGCGGAGAAATTACTGTTTGTGCATTTACAATATTCATTGATTTTTGCCATTGAAAAACATCAATCATTTCTGGTATATGAATAACATGATATTTTTCAATGGCAAAAATCAATGAATTTTGTAAATGCACAAACAGTAATTTCTCCGCATTGCAAGGCGCAATTCTGAAATTTTTTGCTTTTTCCTGCTCCTCTTAGCATGATAAAGAAGATTCAAAGAGAGTGAGATGCCAGCTCCTTTCATTCAGTCAGTAGCTTCACTCATTTCTGGACATTTTTCAATGGCAAAAATCAATGAATATTGTAAATGCACAAACAGTAATTTCTCCGCATTGCAAGGTGCAATTCTGAAATTTTTTGCTTTTTCCTGCTCCTCTTAGCATGATAAAGAAGATTCAAAGAGAGTGAGATGCCAGCTCCTTTCATTCAGTCAGTAGCTTCAATCATTTCTGGACGTTTTTCAATGGCAAAAATCAATGAATATTGTAAATGCACAAACAGTAATTTCTCCGCATTGCAAGGTGCAATTCTGAAATTTTTTGCTTTTTCCTGCTCCTCTTAGCATGATAAAGAAGATTCAAAGAGAGTGAGATGCCAGCTCCTTTCATTCAGTCAGTAGCTTCAATCATTTCTGGACGCTTTTCAATGGCCTGCTCCTCTTAGCATTATGAAGAAGATTCAAAGAGAGTGAGATACCAGCTCCTTTCATTCAGTCAGTAGCTTCAAACATTTCTGGTATATGAATAACATGATGTTTTTCAATGGCAAAAATCAATGAATATTGTAAATGCACAAACAGTAATTTCTCCGCATTGCAAGGTGCAATTCTGAAATTTTTTGCTTTTTCCTGCTCCTCTTAGCATGATAAAGAAGATTCAAAGAGAGTGAGATGCCAGCTCCTTTAGTTCAGTCAGTAGCTTCAATCATTTCTGGACGTTTTTCAATGGCAAAAATCAGTGAATATTGTAAATGCACAAACAGTAATTTCTCCGCATTGCAAGGTGCAATTCTGAAATTTTTTACTTTTTCCTGCTCCTCTTAGCATGATAAAGAAGATTCAAAGAGAGTGAGATGCCAGCTCCTTTCCTTCAGTCAGTAGCTTCAATCATTTCTGGCATATGAATAACATGATGTTTTTCAATGGCAAAAATCAATGAATTTTGTAAATGCACAAACAGTAATTTCTCCGCATTGCAAGGCGCAATTCTGAAATTTTTTGCTTTTTCCTGCTCCTCTTAGCATGATAAAGAAGATTCAAAGAGAGTGAGATGCCAGCTCCTTTCATTCAGTCAGTAGCTTCAATCATTTCTGAACATTTTTCAATGGCAAAAATCAATGAATATTGTAAATGCACAAACAGTAATTTCTCCGCATTGCAAGGTGCAATTCTGAAATTTTTTGCTTTTTCCTGCTCCTCTTAGCATGATAAAGAAGATTCAAAGAGAGTGAGATGACAGCTCCTTTCATTCAGTCAGTAGCTTCAATCATTTCTGGACGTTTTTCAATGGCAAAAATCAATGAATATTGTAAATGCACAAACAGTAATTTCTCCGCATTGCAAGGTGCAATTCTGAAATTTTTTGCTTTTTCCTGCTCCTCTCAGCATGATAAAGAAGATTCAAAGAGAGTGAGGTGCCAGCTCCTTTCATTCAGTCAGGAGCTTCAAACATTTCTGGTATATGAATAACATGTTTTTCAATGGCAAAAATCAATGAATATTGTAAATGCGCAAACAGTAATTTCTCCGCATTGCAAGGTGCAATTCTGAAATTTTTTGCTTTTTCCTGCTCCTCTTAGCATGATAAAGAAGATTCAAAGAGAGTGAGATGCCAGCTCCTTTCATTCAGTCAGTAGCTTCAATCATTTCTGGACGTTTTTCAATGGCAAAAATCAATGAATATTGTAAATGCACAAACAGTAATTTCTCCGCATTGCAAGGTGCAATTCTGAAATTTTTTGCTTTTTCCTGCTCCTCTTAGCATGATAAAGAAGATTCAAAGAGAGTGAGATGCCAGCTCCTTTCATTCAGTCAGTAGCTTCAATCATTTCTGGACGTTTTTCAATGGCAAAAATCAATGAATATTGTAAATGCACAAACAGTAATTTCTCCGCATTGCAAGGTGCAATTCTGAAATTTTTTGCTTTTTCCTGCTCCTATTAGCATGATAAAGAAGATTCAAAGAGAGTGAGATGCCAGCTCCTTTCCTTCAGTCAGTAGCTTCAATCATTTCTGGCATATGAATAACATGATGTTTTTCAATGGCAAAAATCAATGAATTTTGTAAATGCACAAACAGTAATTTCTCCGCATTGCAAGGCGCAATTCTGAAATTTTTTGCTTTTTCCTGCTCCTCTTAGCATGATAAAGAAGATTCAAAGAGAGTGAGATGCCAGCTCCTTTCATTCAGTCAGTAGCTTCAATCATTTCTGGACATTTTTCAATGGCAAAAATCAATGAATATTGTAAATGCACAAACAGTAATTTCTCCGCATTGCAAGGTGCAATTCTGAAATTTTTTGCTTTTTCCTGCTGCTCTTAGCATGATAAAGAAGATTCAAAGAGAGTGAGATGCCAGCTCCTTTCATTCAGTCAGTAGCTTCAATCATTTCTGGACGTTTTTCAATGGCAAAAATCAATGAATATTGTAAATGCACAAACAGTAATTTCTCCGCATTGCAAGGTGCAATTCTGAAATTTTTTGCTTTTTCCTGCTCCTCTTAGCATGATAAAGAAGATTCAAAGAGAGTGAGATGCCAGCTCCTTTCCTTCAGTCAGTAGCTTCAATCATTTCTGGCATATGAATAACATGATGTTTTTCAATGGCAAAAATCAATGAATTTTGTAAATGCACAAACAGTAATTTCTCCGCATTGCAAGGCGCAATTCTGAAATTTTTTGCTTTTTCCTGCTCCTCTTAGCATGATAAAGAAGATTCAAAGAGAGTGAGATGCCAGCTCCTTTCATTCAGTCAGTAGCTTCAATCATTTCTGGACATTTTTCAATGGCAAAAATCAATGAATATTGTAAATGCACAAACAGTAATTTCTCCGCATTGCAAGGTGCAATTCTGAAATTTTTTGCTTTTTCCTGCGCCTCTTAGCATGATAAAGAAGATTCAAAGAGAGTGAGATGACAGCTCCTTTCATTCAGTCAGTAGCTTCAATCATTTCTGGACGTTTTTCAATGGCAAAAATCAATGAATATTGTAAATGCACAAACAGTAATTTCTCCGCATTGCAAGGTGCAATTCTGAAATTTTTTGCTTTTTCCTGCTCCTCTTAGCATGATAAAGAAGATTCAAAGAGAGTGAGGTGCCAGCTCCTTTCATTCAGTCAGGAGCTTCAAACATTTCTGGTATATGAATAACATGTTTTTCAATGGCAAAAATCAATGAATATTGTAAATGCACAAACAGTAATTTCTCCGCATTGCAAGGTGCAATTCTGAAATTTTTTGCTTTTTCCTGCTCCTCTTAGCATGATAAAGAAGATTCAAAGAGAGTGAGATGCCAGCTCCTTTCATTCAGTCAGTAGCTTCAATCATTTCTGGACGTTTTTCAATGGCAAAAATCAATGAATATTGTAAATGCACAAACAGTAATTTCTCCGCATTGCAAGGTGCAATTCTGAAATTTTTTGCTTTTTCCTGCTCCTCTTAGCATGATAAAGAAGATTCAAAGAGAGTGAGATGCCAGCTCCTTTCATTCAGTCAGTAGCTTCAATCATTTCTGGACGTTTTTCAATGGCAAAAATCAATGAATATTGTAAATGCACAAACAGTAATTTCTCTGCATTGCAATGTGCAATTCTGAAATTTTTTGCTTTTTCCTGCTCCTCTTAGCATGATAAAGAAGATTCAAAGAGAGTGAGATGCCAGCTCCTTTCATTCAGTCAGTAGCTTCAAACATTTCTGGTATATGAATAACATGATGTTTTTCAATGGCAAAAATCAATGAATATTGTAAATGCACAAACAGTAATTTCTCCGCATTGCAAGGTGCAATTCTGAAATTTTTTGCTTTTTTCTGCTCCTCTTAGCATGATAAAGAAGATTCAAAGAGAGTGAGATGCCAGCTCCTTTCGTTCAGTCAGTAGCTTCAATCATTTCTGGACGTTTTTCAATGGCAAAAATCATTGAATATTATAAATGCACAAACAGTAATTTCTCCGCATTGCAAGGTGCAATTCTGAAATTTTTTACTTTTTCCTGCTCCTCTTAGCATGATAAAGAAGATTCAAAGAGAGTGAGATGCCAGCTCCTTTCATTCAGTCAGTAGCTTCAATCATTTCTGGTATATGAATAACATGATGTTTTTCAATGGCAAAAATCAATGAATATTGTAAATGCACAAACAGTAATTTCTCCGCATTGCAAGGTGCAATTCTGAAATTTTTTGCTTTTTCCTGCTCCTCTTAGCATGATAAAGAAGATTCAAAGAGAGTGAGATGCCAGCTCCTTTCATTCAGTCAGTAGCTTCAATCATTTCTGGACGTTTTTCAATGGCAAAAATCAATGAATATTGTAAATGCACAAACAGTAATTTCTCCGCATTGCAAGGTGCAATTCTGAAATTTTTTGCTTTTTCCTGCTCCTCTTAGCATAATAAAGAAGATTCAAAGAGAGTGAGATGCCAGCTCCTTTCATTCAGTCAGTAGCTTTAATCATTTCTGGACTTTTTTCAATGGCAAAAATCATTGAATATTGTAAATGCACAATCAGTAATTTCTCCGCATTGCAAGGTGCAATTCTGAAATTTTTTACTTTTTCCTGCTCCTCTTAGCATGATAAAGAAGATTCAAAGAGAGTGAGATGCCAGCTCCTTTCATTCAGTCAGTAACTTCAATCATTTCTGGTATATGAATAACATGATGTTTTTCAATGGCAAAAATCAATGAATATTGTAAATGCACAAACAGTAATTTCTCCGCATTGCAAGGTGCAATTCTGAAATTTTTTGCTTTTTCCTGCTCCTCTTAGCATGATAAAGAAGATTCAAAGAGAGTGAGATGCCAGCTCCTTTCATTCAGTCAGTAGCTTCAATCATTTCTGGACGTTTTTCAATGGCAAAAACCAATGAATATTGTAAATGCACAAACAGTAATTTCTCCGCATTGCAAGGTGCAATTCTGAAATTTTTTGCTTTTTCCTGCTCCTCTTAGCATGATAAAGAAGATTCAAAGAGAGTGAGATGCCAGATCCTTTCCTTCAGTAAGTAGCTTCAATCATTTCTGGTATATGAATAACATGATGT
Source organism: Phyllobates terribilis (assembly GCF_046119375.1). Classification (NCBI taxonomy): domain Eukaryota; kingdom Metazoa; phylum Chordata; class Amphibia; order Anura; family Dendrobatidae; genus Phyllobates; species Phyllobates terribilis. The sequence continues at coordinate 41,381 of NW_027365827.1, read as the reverse complement.
TTTTCAATGGCAAAAATCAATGAATTTTGTAAATGCACAAACAGTAATTTCTCCGCATTGCAAGGCGCAATTCTGAAATTTTTTGCTTTTTCCTGCTCCTCTTAGCATGATAAAGAAGATTCGAAGAGAGTGAGATGCCAGCTCCTTTCATTCAGTCAGTAGCTTCAATCATTTCTGGACATTTTTCAATGGCAAAAATCAATGAATATTGTAAATGCACAAACAGTAATTTCTCCGCATTGCAAGGTGCAATTCTGAAATTTTTTGCTTTTTCCTGCTCCTCTTAGCATGATAAAGAAGATTCAAAGAGAGTGAGATGCCAGCTCCTTTCATTCAGTCAGTAGCTTCAATCATTTCTGGACGTTTTTCAATGGCAAAAATCAATGAATATTGTAAATGCACAAACAGTAATTTCTCCGCATTGCAAGGTGCAATTCTGAAATTTTTTGCTTTTTCCTGCTCCTCTTAGCATGATAAAGAAGATTCAAAGAGAGTGAGATGCCAGCTCCTTTCATTCAGTCAGTAGCTTCAATCATTTCTGGACGTTTTTCAATGGCAAAAATCAATGAATATTGTAAATGCACAAACAGTAATTTCTCCGCATTGCAAGGTGCAATTCTGAAATTTTTTGCTTTTTCCTGCTCCTCTTAGCATGATAAAGAAGATTCAAAGAGAGTGAGATGCCAGATCCTTTCCTTCAGTCAGTAGCTTCAATCATTTCTGGTATATGAATAACATGATGTTTTTCAATGGCAAAAATCAATGAATTTTGTAAATGCACAAACAGTAATTTCTCCGCATTGCAAGGCGCAATTCTGAAATTTTTTGCTTTTTCCTGCTCCTCTTACCATGATAAAGAAGATTCAAAGAGAGTGAGATGCCAGCTCCTTTCATTCAGTCAGTAGCTTCAATCATTTCTGGACATTTTTCAATGGCAAAAATCAATGAATATTGTAAATGCACAAACAGTAATTTCTCCGCATTGCAAGGTGCAATTCTGAAATTTTTTGCTTTTTCCTGCTCCTCTTAGCATGATAAAGAAGATTCTAAGAGAGTGAGATGCCAGCTCCTTTCATTCAGTCAGTAGCTTCAATCATTTCTGGACGTTTTTCAATGGCAAAAATCAATGAATATTGTAAATGCACAAACAGTAATTTCTCCGCATTGCAAGGTGCAATTCTGAAATTTTTTGCTTTTTCCTGCTCCTCTTAGCATGATAAAGAAGATTCAAAGAGAGTGAGATGCCAGCTCCTTTCATTCAGTCAGTAGCTTCAATCATTTCTGGACGTTTTTCAATGGCAAAAATCAATGAATATTGTAAATGCACAAACAGTAATTTCTCCGCATTGCAATGTGCAATTCTGAAATTTTTTGCTTTTTCCTGCTCCTCTTAGCATGATAAAGAAGATTCAAAGAGAGTGAGATGCCAGCTCCTTTCATTCAGTCAGTAGCTTCAAACATTTCTGGTACATGAATAACATGATGTTTTTCAATGGCAAAAATCAATGAATATTGTAAATGCACAAACAGTAATTTCTCCGCATTGCAAGGTGCAATTCTGAAATTTTTTGCTTTTTCCTGCTCCTCTTAGCATGATAAAGAAGATTCAAAGAGAGTGAGATGCCAGCTCCTTTCGTTCAGTCAGTAGCTTCAATCATTTCTGGACGTTTTTCAATGGCAAAAATCATTGAATATTATAAATGCACAAACAGTAATTTCTCCGCATTGCAAGGTGCAATTCTGAAATTTTTTACTTTTTCCTGCTCCTCTTAGCATGATAAAGAAGATTCAAAGAGAGTGAGATGCCAGCTCCTTTCATTCAGTCAGTAGCTTCAATCATTTCTGGTATATGAATAACATGATGTTTTTCAATGGCAAAAATCAATGAATATTGTAAATGCACAAACAGTAATTTCTCCGCATTGCAAGGTGCAATTCTGAAATTTTTTGCTTTTTCCTGCTCCTCTTAGCATGATAAAGAAGATTCAAAGAGAGTGAGATGCCAGCTCCTTTCATTCAGTCAGTAGCTTCAATCATTTCTGGACGTTTTTCAATGGCAAAAATCAATGAATATTGTAAATGCACAAACAGTAATTTCTCCGCATTGCAAGGTGCAATTCTGAAATTTTTTGCTTTTTCCTGCTCCACTTAGCATGATAAACAAGATTCAAAGAGAGTGAGATGCCAGCTCCTTTCATTCAGTCAGTAGCTTCAATCATTTCTGGACGTTTTTCAATGGCAAAAATCATTGAATATTGTAAATGCACAAACAGTAATTTCTCCGCATTGCAAGGTGCAATTCTGAAATTTTTTACTTTTTCCTGCTCCTCTTAGCATGATAAAGAAGATTCAAAGAGAGTGAGATGCCAGCTCCTTTCATTCAGTCAGTAGCTTCAATCATTTCTGGTATATGAATAACATGATGTTTTTCAATCGCAAAAATCAATGAATATTGTAAATGCACAAACAGTAATTTCTCCGCATTGCAAGGTGCAATTCTGAAATTTTTTGCTTTTTCCTGCTCCTCTTAGCATGATAAAGAAGATTCAAAGAGAGTGAGATGCCAGCTCCTTTCATTCAGTCAGTAGCTTCAATCATTTCTGGACGTTTTTCAATGGCAAAAATCAATGAATATTGTAAATGCACAAACAGTAATTTCTCCGCATTGCAAGGTGCAATTCTGAAATTTTTTGCTTTTTCCTGCTCCTCTAAGCATGATAAAGAAGATTCAAAGAGAGTGAGATGCCAGATCCTTTCCTTCAGTCAGTAGCTTCAATCATTTCTGGTATATGAATAACATGATGTTTTTCAATGGCAAAAATCAATGAATTTTGTAAATGCAAAAACAGTAATTTCTCCGCATTGCAAGGCGCAATTCTGAAATTTTTTGCTTTTTCCTGCTCCTCTTAGCATGATAAAGAAGATTCAAAGAGAGTGAGATGCCAGCTCCTTTCATTCAGTCAGTAGCTTCAAACATTTCTGGTATATGAAAAACATGTTTTTCAATGGCAAAAATCAATGAATATTGTAAATGCACAAACAGTAATATCTCCACATTGCAAGGTGCAATTCTGAAATTTTTTGCTTTTTCCTGCTAATCCTAGCATGATAAAGAAGATTCAAAGAGAGTGAGATGCCAGCTCCTTTCATTCAGTCAGTAGCTTCAAACATTTCTGGTATATGAAAAACATGTTTTTCAATGGCAAAAATCAATGAATATTGTAAATGCACAAACAGTAATATCTCCACATTGCAAGGTGCAATTCTGAAATTTTTTGCTTTTTCCTGTTAATCATAGCATGATAAAGAAGATTCAAAGAGAGTGAGATGCCAGCTCCTTTCATTCAGTCAGTAGCTTCAAACATTTCTGGTATATGAAAAACATGTTTTTCAATGGCAAAAATCAATGAATATTGTAAATGCACAAACAGTAATATCTCCACATTGCAAGGTGCAATTCTGAAATATTTTGCTTTTTCCTGCTAATCCTAGCATGATAAAGAAGATTCAAAGAGAGTGAGATGCCAGCTCCTTTCATTCAGTCAGTAGCTTCAAACATTTCTGGTATATGAAAAACATGTTTTTCAATGGCAAAAATCAATGAATATTGTAAATGCACAAACAGTAATATCTCCACATTGCACGGTGCAATTCTGAAATTTTTAGCTTTTTCCTGTTAATCCTAGCATGATAAAGAAGATTCAAAGAGAGTGAGATGCCAGCTCCTTTCATTCAGTCAGTAGCTTCAATGAATGAAAGGAGCTGGCATCTCACTCTCTTTGAATCTTTATCATGCTAGGATTAGCAGGAAAAAGCAAAAAATTTCAGAATTGCACCTTGCAATGTGGAGATATTACTGTTTGTGCATTTACAATATTCATTGATTTTTGCCATTGAAAAACATGTTTTTCATATACCAGAAATGTTTGAAGCTACTGACTGAATGAAAGGAGCTGGCATCTCACTCTCTTTGAATCTTCTTTATCATGCTAGGATTAACAGGAAAAAGCTAAAAATTTCAGAATTGCACCGTGCAATGTGGAGATATTACTGTTTGTGCATTTACAATATTCATTGATTTTTGCCATTGAAAAACATGTTTTTCATATACCAGAAATGTTTGAAGCTACTGACTGAATGAAAGGAGCTGGCATCTCACTCTCTTTGAATCTTCTTTATCATGCTAGGATTAGCAGGAAAAAGCAAAAAATTTCAGAATTGCACCTTGCAATGTGGAGATATTACTGTTTGTGCATTTACAATATTCATTGATTTTTGCCATTGAAAAACATGTTTTTCATATACCAGAAATGTTTGAAGCTACTGACTGAATGAAAGGAGCTGGCATCTCACTCTCTTTGAATCTTCTTTATCATGCTAGGATTAACAGGAAAAAGCAAAAAATTTCAGAATTGCACCTTGCAATGTGGAGATATTACTGTTTGTGCATTTACAATATTCATTGATTTTTGCCATTGAAAAACATGTTTTTCATATACCAGAAATGTTTGAAGCTACTGACTGAATGAAAGGAGCTGGCATCTCACTCTCTTTGAATCTTCTTTATCATGCTAGGATTAACAGGAAAAAGCTAAAAATTTCAGAATTGCACCGTGCAATGTGGAGATATTACTGTTTGTGCATTTACAATATTCATTGATTTTTGCCATTGAAAAACATGTTTTTCATATACCAGAAATGTTTGAAGCTACTGACTGAATGAAAGGAGCTGGCATCTCACTCTCTTTGAATCTTCTTTATCATGCTAGGATTAGCAGGAAAAAGCAAAAAATTTCAGAATTGCACCTTGCAATGTGGAGATATTACTGTTTGTGCATTTACAATATTCATTGATTTTTGCCATTGAAAAACATGTTTTTCATATACCAGAAATGTTTGAAGCTACTGACTGAATGAAAGGAGCTGGCATCTCACTCTCTTTGAATCTTCTTTATCATGCTAGGATTAGCAGGAAAAAGCAAAAAATTTCAGAATTGCACCTTGCAATGTGGAGATATTACTGTTTGTGCATTTACAATATTCATTGATTTTTGCCATTGAAAAACATGTTTTTCATATACCAGAAATGTTTGAAGCTACTGACTGAATGAAAGGAGCTGGCATCTCACTCTCTTTGAATCTTCTTTATCATGCTAGGATTAGCAGGAAAAAGCAAAAAATTTCAGAATTGCACCTTGCAATGTGGAGATATTACTGTTTGTGCATTTACAATATTCATTGATTTTAGCCATTGAAAAACATGTTTTTCATATACCAGAAATGTTTGAAGCTACTGACTGAATGAAAGGAGCTGGCATCTCACTCTCTTTGAATCTTCTTTATCATGCTAGGATTAACAGGAAAAAACAAAAAATTTCAGAATTGCACCTTGCAATGTGGAGATATTACTGTTTGTGCATTTACAATATTCATTGATTTTTGCCATTGAAAAACATGTTTTTCATATACCAGAAATGTTTGAAGCTACTGACTGAATGAAAGGAGCTGGCATCTCACTCTCTTTGAATCTTCTTTATCATGCTAGGATTAACAGGAAAAAGCAAAAAATTTCAGAATTGCACCTTGCAATGTGGAGATATTACTGTTTGTGCATTTACAATATTCATTGATTTTTGCCATTGAAAAACGTCCAGAAATGTTTGAAGCTACTGACTGAATGAAAGGAGCTGGCATCTCACTCTCTTTGAATCTTCTTTATCATGCTAGGATTAGCAGGAAAAAGCAAAAAATTTCAGAATTGCACCTTGCAATGTGGAGATATTACTGTTTGTGCATTTACAATATTCATTGATTTTTGCCATTGAAAAACGTCCAGAAATGTTTGAAGCTACTGACTGAATGAAAGGAGCTGGCATCTCACTCTCTTTGAATCTTCTTTATCATGCTAGGATTAGCAGGAAAAAGCAAAAAATTTCAGAATTGCACCTTGCAATGTGGAGATATTACTGTTTGTGCATTTACAATATTCATTGATTTTTCTCATTGAAAAACATGTTTTTCATATACCAGAAATGTTTGAAGCTACTGACTGAATGAAACGAGCTGGCATCTCACTCTCTTTGAATCTTCTTTATCATGCTAGGATTAGCAGGAAAAAGCAAAAAATTTCAGAATTGCACCTTGCAATGTGGAGATATTACTGTTTGTGCATTTACAATATTCATTGATTTTTGCCATTGAAAAACATGTTTTTCATATACCAGAAATGTTTGAAGCTACTGACTGAATGAAAGGAGCTGGCATCTCACTCTCTTTGAATCTTCTTTATCATGCTAGGATTAGCAGGAAAAAGCAAAAAATTTCAGAATTGCACCTTGCAATGCGGAGAAATTACTGTTTGTGCATTTACAATATTCATTGATTTTTGCCATTGAAAAACATCAATCATTTCTGGTATATGAATAACATGATATTTTTCAATGGCAAAAATCAATGAATTTTGTAAATGCACAAACAGTAATTTCTCCGCATTGCAAGGCGCAATTCTGAAATTTTTTGCTTTTTCCTGCTCCTCTTAGCATGATAAAGAAGATTCAAAGAGAGTGAGATGCCAGCTCCTTTCATTCAGTCAGTAGCTTCAATCATTTCTGGACATTTTTCAATGGCAAAAATCAATGAATATTGTAAATGCACAAACAGTAATTTCTCCGCATTGCAAGGTGCAATTCTGAAATTTTTTGCTTTTTCCTGCTCCTCTTAGCATGATAAAGAAGATTCAAAGAGAGTGAGATGCCAGCTCCTTTCATTCAGTCAGTAGCTTCAATCATTTCTGGACGTTTTTCAATGGCAAAAATCAATGAATATTGTAAATGCACAAACAGTAATTTCTCCGCATTGCAAGGTGCAATTCTGAAATTTTTTGCTTTTTCCTGCTCCTCTTAGCATGATAAAGAAGATTCAAAGAGAGTGAGATGCCAGCTCCTTTCATTCAGTCAGTACCTTCAATCATTTCTGGACGTTTTTCAATGGCAAAAATCAATGAATATTGTAAATGCACAAACAGTAATTTCTCCGCATTGCAAGGTGCAATTCTGAAATTTTTTGCTTTTTCCTGCTCCTCTTAGCATGATAAAGAAGATTCAAAGAGAGTGAGATGCCAGCTCCTTTCATTCAGTCAGTAGCTTCAATCATTTCTGGACGCTTTTCAATGGCCTGCTCCTCTTAGCATTATGAAGAAGATTCAAAGAGAGTGAGATACCAGCTCCTTTCATTCAGTCAGTAGCTTCAAACATTTCTGGTATATGAATAACATGATGTTTTTCAATGGCAAAAATCAATGAATATTGTAAATGCACAAACAGTAATTTCTCCGCATTGCAAGGTGCAATTCTGAAATTTTTTGCTTTTTCCTGCTCCTCTTAGCATGATAAAGAAGATTCAAAGAGAGTGAGATGCCAGCTCCTTTAGTTCAGTCAGTAGCTTCAATCATTTCTGGACGTTTTTCAATGGCAAAAATCAGTGAATATTGTAAATGCACAAACAGTAATTTCTCCGCATTGCAAGGTGCAATTCTGAAATTTTTTACTTTTTCCTGCTCCTCTTAGCATGATAAAGAAGATTCAAAGAGAGTGAGATGCCAGCTCCTTTCATTCAGTCAGTAGCTTCAATCATTTCTGGTATATGAATAACATGATGTTTTTCAATCGCAAAAATCAATGAATATTGTAAATGCACAAACAGTAATTTCTCCGCATTGCAAGGTGCAATTCTGAAATTTTTTGCTTTTTCCTGCTCCTCTTAGCATGATAAAGAAGATTCAAAGAGAGTGAGATGCCAGCTCCTTTCATTCAGTCAGTAGCTTCAATCATTTCTGGACGTTTTTCAATGGCAAAAATCAATGAATATTGTAAATGCACAAACAGTAATTTCTCCGCATTGCAAGGTGCAATTCTGAAATTTTTTGCTTTTTCCTGCTCCTCTTAGCATGATAAAGAAGATTCAAAGAGAGTGAGATGCCAGCTCCTTTCCTTCAGTCAGTAGCTTCAATCATTTCTGGCATATGAATAACATGATGTTTTTCAATGGCAAAAATCAATGAATTTTGTAAATGCACAAACAGTAATTTCTCCGCATTGCAAGGCGCAATTCTGAAATTTTTTGCTTTTTCCTGCTCCTCTTAGCATGATAAAGAAGATTCAAAGAGAGTGAGATGCCAGCTCCTTTCATTCAGTCAGTAGCTTCAATCATTTCTGAACATTTTTCAATGGCAAAAATCAATGAATATTGTAAATGCACAAACAGTAATTTCTCCGCATTGCAAGGTGCAATTCTGAAATTTTTTGCTTTTTCCTGCTCCTCTTAGCATGATAAAGAAGATTCAAAGAGAGTGAGATGACAGCTCCTTTCATTCAGTCAGTAGCTTCAATCATTTCTGGACGTTTTTCAATGGCAAAAATCAATGAATATTGTAAATGCACAAATAGTAATTTCTCCGCATTGCAAGGTGCAATTCTGAAATTTTTTGCTTTTTCCTGCTCCTCTCAGCATGATAAAGAAGATTCAAAGAGAGTGAGGTGCCAGCTCCTTTCATTCAGTCAGGAGCTTCAAACATTTCTGGTATATGAATAACATGTTTTTCAATGGCAAAAATCAATGAATATTGTAAATGCACAAACAGTAATTTCTCCGCATTGCAAGGTGCAATTCTGAAATTTTTTGCTTTTTCCTGCTCCTCTTAGCATGATAAAGAAGATTCAAAGAGAGTGAGATGCCAGCTCCTTTCATTCAGTCAGTAGCTTCAATCATTTCTGGACGTTTTTCAATGGCAAAAATCAATGAATATTGTAAATGCACAAACAGTAATTTCTCCGCATTGCAAGGTGCAATTCTGAAATTTTTTGCTTTTTCCTGCTCCTCTTAGCATGATAAAGAAGATTCAAAGAGAGTGAGATGCCAGCTCCTTTCATTCAGTCAGTAGCTTCAATCATTTCTGGACGTTTTTCAATGGCAAAAATCAATGAATATTGTAAATGCACAAACAGTAATTTCTCCGCATTGCAAGGTGCAATTCTGAAATTTTTTGCTTTTTCCTGCTCCTCTTAGCATGATAAAGAAGATTCAAAGAGAGTGAGATGCCAGCTCCTTTCCTTCAGTCAGTAGCTTCAATCATTTCTGGCATATGAATAACATGATGTTTTTCAATGGCAAAAATCAATGAATTTTGTAAATGCACAAACAGTAATTTCTCCGCATTGCAAGGCGCAATTCTGAAATTTTTTGCTTTTTCCTGCTCCTCTTAGCATGATAAAGAAGATTCAAAGAGAGTGAGATGCCAGCTCCTTTCATTCAGTCAGTAGCTTCAATCATTTCTGGACATTTTTCAATGGCAAAAATCAATGAATATTGTAAATGCACAAACAGTAATTTCTCCGCATTGCAAGGTGCAATTCTGAAATTTTTTGCTTTTTCCTGCTCCTCTTAGCATGATAAAGAAGATTCAAAGAGAGTGAGATGACAGCTCCTTTCATTCAGTCAGTAGCTTCAATCATTTCTGGACGTTTTTCAATGGCAAAAATCAATGAATATTGTAAATGCACAAACAGTAATTTCTCCGCATTGCAAGGTGCAATTCTGAAATTTTTTGCTTTTTCCTGCTCCTCTTAGCATGATAAAGAAGATTCAAAGAGAGTGAGGTGCCAGCTCCTTTCATTCAGTCAGGAGCTTCAAACATTTCTGGTATATGAATAACATGTTTTTCAATGGCAAAAATCAATGAATATTGTAAATGCACAAACAGTAATTTCTCCGCATTGCAAGGTGCAATTCTGAAATTTTTTGCTTTTTCCTGCTCCTCTTAGCATGATAAAGAAGATTCAAAGAGAGTGAGATGCCAGCTCCTTTCATTCAGTCAGTAGCTTCAATCATTTCTGGACGTTTTTCAATGGCAAAAATCAATGAATATTGTAAATGCACAAACAGTAATTTCTCCGCATTGCAAGGTGCAATTCTGAAATTTTTTGCTTTTTCCTGCTCCTCTTAGCATGATAAAGAAGATTCAAAGAGAGTGAGATGCCAGCTCCTTTCATTCAGTCAGTAGCTTCAATCATTTCTGGACGTTTTTCAATGGCAAAAATCAATGAATATTGTAAATGCACAAACAGTAATTTCTCTACATTGCAATGTGCAATTCTGAAATTTTTTGCTTTTTCCTGCTCCTCTTAGCATGATAAAGAAGATTCAAAGAGAGTGAGATGCCAGCTCCTTTCATTCAGTCAGTAGCTTCAATCATTTCTGGACGTTTTTCAATGGCAAAAATCAATGAATATTGTAAATGCACAAACAGTAATTTCTCCGCATTGCAAGGTGCAATTCTGAAATTTTTTGCTTTTTCCTGCTCCTCTTAGCATGATAAAGAAGATTCAAAGAGAGTGAGATGCCAGCTCCTTTCCTTCAGTCAGTAGCTTCAATCATTTCTGGCATATGAATAACATGATGTTTTTCAATGGCAAAAATCAATGAATTTTGTAAATGCACAAACAGTAATTTCTCCGCATTGCAAGGCGCAATTCTGAAATTTTTTGCTTTTTCCTGCTCCTCTTAGCATGATAAAGAAGATTCAAAGAGAGTGAGATGCCAGCTCCTTTCATTCAGTCAGTAGCTTCAATCATTTCTGGACATTTTTCAATGGCAAAAATCAATGAATATTGTAAATGCACAAACAGTAATTTCTCCGCATTGCAAGGTGCAATTCTGAAATTTTTTGCTTTTTCCTGCGCCTCTTAGCATGATAAAGAAGATTCAAAGAGAGTGAGATGACAGCTCCTTTCATTCAGTCAGTAGCTTCAATCATTTCTGGACGTTTTTCAATGGCAAAAATCAATGAATATTGTAAATGCACAAACAGTAATTTCTCCGCATTGCAAGGTGCAATTCTGAAATTTTTTGCTTTTTCCTGCTCCTCTTAGCATGATAAAGAAGATTCAAAGAGAGTGAGGTGCCAGCTCCTTTCATTCAGTCAGGAGCTTCAAACATTTCTGGTATATGAATAACATGTTTTTCAATGGCAAAAATCAATGAATATTGTAAATGCACAAACAGTAATTTCTCCGCATTGCAAGGTGCAATTCTGAAATTTTTTGCTTTTTCCTGCTCCTCTTAGCATGATAAAGAAGATTCAAAGAGAGTGAGATGCCAGCTCCTTTCATTCAGTCAGTAGCTTCAATCATTTCTGGACGTTTTTCAATGGCAAAAATCAATGAATATTGTAAATGCACAAACAGTAATTTCTCCGCATTGCAAGGTGCAATTCTGAAATTTTTTGCTTTTTCCTGCTCCTCTTAGCATGATAAAGAAGATTCAAAGAGAGTGAGATGCCAGCTCCTTTCATTCAGTCAGTAGCTTCAATCATTTCTGGACGTTTTTCAATGGCAAAAATCAATGAATATTGTAAATGCACAAACAGTAATTTCTCTGCATTGCAATGTGCAATTCTGAAATTTTTTGCTTTTTCCTGCTCCTCTTAGCATGATAAAGAAGATTCAAAGAGAGTGAGATGCCAGCTCCTTTCATTCAGTCAGTAGCTTCAAACATTTCTGGTTTATGAATAACATGATGTTTTTCAATGGCAAAAATCAATGAATATTGTAAATGCACAAACAGTAATTTCTCCGCATTGCAAGGTGCAATTCTGAAATTTTTTGCTTTTTTCTGCTCCTCTTAGCATGATAAAGAAGATTCAAAGAGAGTGAGATGCCAGCTCCTTTCGTTCAGTCAGTAGCTTCAATCATTTCTGGACGTTTTTCAATGGCAAAAATCATTGAATATTATAAATGCACAAACAGTAATTTCTCCGCATTGCAAGGTGCAATTCTGAAATTTTTTACTTTTTCCTGCTCCTCTTAGCATGATAAAGAAGATTCAAAGAGAGTGAGATGCCAGCTCCTTTCATTCAGTCAGTAGCTTCAATCATTTCTGGTATATGAATAACATGATGTTTTTCAATGGCAAAAATCAATGAATATTGTAAATGCACAAACAGTAATTTCTCCGCATTGCAAGGTGCAATTCTGAAATTTTTTGCTTTTTCCTGCTCCTCTTAGCATGATAAAGAAGATTCAAAGAGAGTGAGATGCCAGCTCCTTTCATTCAGTCAGTAGCTTCAATCATTTCTGGACGTTTTTCAATGGCAAAAATCAATGAATATTGTAAATGCACAAACAGTAATTTCTCCGCATTGCAAGGTGCAATTCTGAAATTTTTTGCTTTTTCCTGCTCCTCTTAGCATGATAAAGAAGATTCAAAGAGAGTGAGATGCCAGCTCCTTTCATTCAGTCAGTAGCTTTAATCATTTCTGGACTTTTTTCAATGGCAAAAATCATTGAATATTGTAAATGCACAATCAGTAATTTCTCCGCATTGCAAGGTGCAATTCTGAAATTTTTTACTTTTTCCTGCTCCTCTTAGCATGATAAAGAAGATTCAAAGAGAGTGAGATGCCAGCTCCTTTCATTCAGTCAGTAACTTCAATCATTTCTGGTATATGAATAACATGATGTTTTTCAATCGCAAAAATCAATGAATATTGTAAATGCACAAACAGTAATTTCTCCGCATTGCAAGGTGCAATTCTGAAATTTTTTGCTTTTTCCTGCTCCTCTTAGCATGATAAAGAAGATTCAAAGAGAGTGAGATGCCAGATCCTTTCCTTCAGTCAGTAGCTTCAATCATTTCTGGACGTTTTTCAATGGCAAAAATCAATGAATATTGTAAATGCACAAACAGTAATTTCTCTGCATTGCAATGTGCAATTCTGAAATTTTTTGCTTTTTCCTGCTCCTCTTAGCATGATAAAGAAGATTCAAAGAGAGTGAGATGCCAGCTCCTTTCATTCAGTCAGTAGCTTCAAACATTTCTGGTATATGAATAACATGATGTTTTTCAATGGCAAAAATCAATGAATATTGTAAATGCACAAACAGTAATTTCTCCGCATTGCAAGGTGCAATTCTGAAATTTTTTGCTTTTTTCTGCTCCTTTTAGCATGATAAAGAAGATTCAAAGAGAGTGAGATGCCAGCTCCTTTCGTTCAGTCAGTAGCTTCAATCATTTCTGGACGTTTTTCAATGGCAAAAATCATTGAATATTATAAATGCACAAACAGTAATTTCTCCGCATTGCAAGGTGCAATTCTGAAATTTTTTACTTTTTCCTGCTCCTCTTAGCATGATAAAGAAGATTCAAAGAGAGTGAGATGCCAGCTCCTTTCATTCAGTCAGTAGCTTCAATCATTTCTGGTATATGAATAACATGATGTTTTTCAATGGCAAAAATCAATGAATATTGTAAATGCACAAACAGTAATTTCTCCGCATTGCAAGGTGCAATTCTGAAATTTTTTGCTTTTTCCTGCTCCTCTTAGCATGATAAAGAAGATTCAAAGAGAGTGAGATGCCAGCTCCTTTCATTCAGTCAGTAGCTTCAATCATTTCTGGACGTTTTTCAATGGCAAAAACCAATGAATATTGTAAATGCACAAACAGTAATTTCTCCGCATTGCAAGGTGCAATTCTGAAATTTTTTGCTTTTTCCTGCTCCTCTTAGCATGATAAAGAAGATTCAAAGAGAGTGAGATGCCAGATCCTTTCCTTCAGTCAGTAGCTTCAATCATTTCTGGACGTTTTTCAATGGCAAAAATCAATGAATATTGTAAATGCACAAACAGTAATTTCTCTGCATTGCAATGTGCAATTCTGAAATTTTTTGCTTTTTCCTGCTCCTCTTAGCATGATAAAGAAGATTCAAAGAGAGTGAGATGCCAGCTCCTTTCATTCAGTCAGTAGCTTCAAACATTTCTGGTATATGAATAACATGATGTTTTTCAATGGCAAAAATCAATGAATATTGTAAATGCACAAACAGTAATTTCTCCGCATTGCAAGGTGCAATTCTGAAATTTTTTGCTTTTTTCTGCTCCTTTTAGCATGATAAAGAAGATTCAAAGAGAGTGAGATGCCAGCTCCTTTCGTTCAGTCAGTAGCTTCAATCATTTCTGGACGTTTTTCAATGGCAAAAATCATTGAATATTATAAATGCACAAACAGTAATTTCTCCGCATTGCAAGGTGCAATTCTGAAATTTTTTACTTTTTCCTGCTCCTCTTAGCATGATAAAGAAGATTCAAAGAGAGTGAGATGCCAGCTCCTTTCATTCAGTCAGTAGCTTCAATCATTTCTGGTATATGAATAACATGATGTTTTTCAATGGCAAAAATCAATGAATATTGTAAATGCACAAACAGTAATTTCTCCGCATTGCAAGGTGCAATTCTGAAATTTTTTGCTTTTTCCTGCTCCTCTTAGCATGATAAAGAAGATTCAAAGAGAGTGAGATGCCAGCTCCTTTCATTCAGTCAGTAGCTTCAATCATTTCTGGACGTTTTTCAATGGCAAAAATCAATGAATATTGTAAATGCACAAACAGTAATTTCTCTACATTGCAATGTGCAATTCTGAAATTTTTTGCTTTTTCCTGCTCCTCTTAGCATGATAAAGAAGATTCAAAGAGAGTGAGATGCCAGCTCCTTTCATTCAGTCAGTAGCTTCAATCATTTCTGGACGTTTTTCAATGGCAAAAATCAATGAATATTGTAAATGCACAAACAGTAATTTCTCCGCATTGCAAGGTGCAATTCTGAAATTTTTTGCTTTTTCCTGCTCCTCTTAGCATGATAAAGAAGATTCAAAGAGAGTGAGATGCCAGCTCCTTTCCTTCAGTCAGTAGCTTCAATCATTTCTGGCATATGAATAACATGATGTTTTTCAATGGCAAAAATCAATGAATTTTGTAAATGCACAAACAGTAATTTCTCCGCATTGCAAGGCGCAATTCTGAAATTTTTTGCTTTTTCCTGCTCCTCTTAGCATGATAAAGAAGATTCAAAGAGAGTGAGATGCCAGCTCCTTTCATTCAGTCAGTAGCTTCAATCATTTCTGGACATTTTTCAATGGCAAAAATCAATGAATATTGTAAATGCACAAACAGTAATTTCTCCGCATTGCAAGGTGCAATTCTGAAATTTTTTGCTTTTTCCTGCGCCTCTTAGCATGATAAAGAAGATTCAAAGAGAGTGAGATGACAGCTCCTTTCATTCAGTCAGTAGCTTCAATCATTTCTGGACGTTTTTCAATGGCAAAAATCAATGAATATTGTAAATGCACAAACAGTAATTTCTCCGCATTGCAAGGTGCAATTCTGAAATTTTTTGCTTTTTCCTGCTCCTCTTAGCATGATAAAGAAGATTCAAAGAGAGTGAGGTGCCAGCTCCTTTCATTCAGTCAGGAGCTTCAAACATTTCTGGTATATGAATAACATGTTTTTCAATGGCAAAAATCAATGAATATTGTAAATGCACAAACAGTAATTTCTCCGCATTGCAAGGTGCAATTCTGAAATTTTTTGCTTTTTCCTGCTCCTCTTAGCATGATAAAGAAGATTCAAAGAGAGTGAGATGCCAGCTCCTTTCATTCAGTCAGTAGCTTCAATCATTTCTGGACGTTTTTCAATGGCAAAAATCAATGAATATTGTAAATGCACAAACAGTAATTTCTCCGCATTGCAAGGTGCAATTCTGAAATTTTTTGCTTTTTCCTGCTCCTCTTAGCATGATAAAGAAGATTCAAAGAGAGTGAGATGCCAGCTCCTTTCGTTCAGTCAGTAGCTTCAATCATTTCTGGACGTTTTTCAATGGCAAAAATCATTGAATATTATAAATGCACAAACAGTAATTTCTCCGCATTGCAAGGTGCAATTCTGAAATTTTTTACTTTTTCCTGCTCCTCTTAGCATGATAAAGAAGATTCAAAGAGAGTGAGATGCCAGCTCCTTTCATTCAGTCAGTAGCTTCAATCATTTCTGGACGTTTTTCAATGGCAAAAATCAATGAATATTGTAAATGCACAAACAGTAATTTCTCCGCATTGCAAGGTGCAATTCTGAAATTTTTTGCTTTTTCCTGCTCCTCTTAGCATGATAAAGAAGATTCAAAGAGAGTGAGATGCCAGCTCCTTTCCTTCAGTCAGTAGCTTCAATCATTTCTGGCATATGAATAACATGATGTTTTTCAATGGCAAAAATCAATGAATTTTGTAAATGCACAAACAGTAATTTCTCCGCATTGCAAGGCGCAATTCTGAAATTTTTTGCTTTTTCCTGCTCCTCTTAGCATGATAAAGAAGATTCAAAGAGAGTGAGATGCCAGCTCCTTTCATTCAGTCAGTAGCTTCAATCATTTCTGGACATTTTTCAATGGCAAAAATCAATGAATATTGTAAATGCACAAACAGTAATTTCTCCGCATTGCAAGGTGCAATTCTGAAATTTTTTGCTTTTTCCTGCGCCTCTTAGCATGATAAAGAAGATTCAAAGAGAGTGAGATGACAGCTCCTTTCATTCAGTCAGTAGCTTCAATCATTTCTGGACGTTTTTCAATGGCAAAAATCAATGAATATTGTAAATGCACAAACAGTAATTTCTCCGCATTGCAAGGTGCAATTCTGAAATTTTTTGCTTTTTCCTGCTCCTCTTAGCATGATAAAGAAGATTCAAAGAGAGTGAGGTGCCAGCTCCTTTCATTCAGTCAGGAGCTTCAAACATTTCTGGTATATGAATAACATGTTTTTCAATGGCAAAAATCAATGAATATTGTAAATGCACAAACAGTAATTTCTCCGCATTGCAAGGTGCAATTCTGAAATTTTTTGCTTTTTCCTGCTCCTCTTAGCATGATAAAGAAGATTCAAAGAGAGTGAGATGCCAGCTCCTTTCATTCAGTCAGTAGCTTCAATCATTTCTGGACGTTTTTCAATGGCAAAAATCAATGAATATTGTAAATGCACAAACAGTAATTTCTCCGCATTGCAAGGTGCAATTCTGAAATTTTTTGCTTTTTCCTGCTCCTCTTAGCATGATAAAGAAGATTCAAAGAGAGTGAGATGCCAGCTCCTTTCGTTCAGTCAGTAGCTTCAATCATTTCTGGACGTTTTTCAATGGCAAAAATCATTGAATATTATAAATGCACAAACAGTAATTTCTCCGCATTGCAAGGTGCAATTCTGAAATTTTTTACTTTTTCCTGCTCCTCTTAGCATGATAAAGAAGATTCAAAGAGAGTGAGATGCCAGCTCCTTTCATTCAGTCAGTAGCTTCAATCATTTCTGGTATATGAATAACATGATGTTTTTCAATGGCAAAAATCAATGAATATTGTAAATGCACAAACAGTAATTTCTCCGCATTGCAAGGTGCAATTCTGAAATTTTTTGCTTTTTCCTGCTCCTCTTAGCATGATAAAGAAGATTCAAAGAGAGTGAGATGCCAGCTCCTTTCATTCAGTCAGTAGCTTCAATCATTTCTGGACGTTTTTCAATGGCAAAAATCAATGAATATTGTAAATGCACAAACAGTAATTTCTCTACATTGCAATGTGCAATTCTGAAATTTTTTGCTTTTTCCTGCTCCTCTTAGCATGATAAAGAAGATTCAAAGAGAGTGAGATGCCAGCTCCTTTCATTCAGTCAGTAGCTTCAATCATTTCTGGACGTTTTTCAATGGCAAAAATCAATGAATATTGTAAATGCACAAACAGTAATTTCTCCGCATTGCAAGGTGCAATTCTGAAATTTTTTGCTTTTTCCTGCTCCTCTTAGCATGATAAAGAAGATTCAAAGAGAGTGAGATGCCAGCTCCTTTCCTTCAGTCAGTAGCTTCAATCATTTCTGGCATATGAATAACATGATGTTTTTCAATGGCAAAAATCAATGAATTTTGTAAATGCACAAACAGTAATTTCTCCGCATTGCAAGGCGCAATTCTGAAATTTTTTGCTTTTTCCTGCTCCTCTTAGCATGATAAAGAAGATTCAAAGAGAGTGAGATGCCAGCTCCTTTCATTCAGTCAGTAGCTTCAATCATTTCTGGACATTTTTCAATGGCAAAAATCAATGAATATTGTAAATGCACAAACAGTAATTTCTCCGCATTGCAAGGTGCAATTCTGAAATTTTTTGCTTTTTCCTGCGCCTCTTAGCATGATAAAGAAGATTCAAAGAGAGTGAGATGACAGCTCCTTTCATTCAGTCAGTAGCTTCAATCATTTCTGGACGTTTTTCAATGGCAAAAATCAATGAATATTGTAAATGCACAAACAGTAATTTCTCCGCATTGCAAGGTGCAATTCTGAAATTTTTTGCTTTTTCCTGCTCCTCTTAGCATGATAAAGAAGATTCAAAGAGAGTGAGGTGCCAGCTCCTTTCATTCAGTCAGGAGCTTCAAACATTTCTGGTATATGAATAACATGTTTTTCAATGGCAAAAATCAATGAATATTGTAAATGCACAAACAGTAATTTCTCCGCATTGCAAGGTGCAATTCTGAAATTTTTTGCTTTTTCCTGCTCCTCTTAGCATGATAAAGAAGATTCAAAGAGAGTGAGATGCCAGCTCCTTTCATTCAGTCAGTAGCTTCAATCATTTCTGGACGTTTTTCAATGGCAAAAATCAATGAATATTGTAAATGCACAAACAGTAATTTCTCCGCATTGCAAGGTGCAATTCTGAAATTTTTTGCTTTTTCCTGCTCCTCTTAGCATGATAAAGAAGATTCAAAGAGAGTGAGATGCCAGCTCCTTTCATTCAGTCAGTAGCTTCAATCATTTCTGGACGTTTTTCAATGGCAAAAATCAATGAATATTGTAAATGCACAAACAGTAATTTCTCTGCATTGCAATGTGCAATTCTGAAATTTTTTGCTTTTTCCTGCTCCTCTTAGCATGATAAAGAAGATTCAAAGAGAGTGAGATGCCAGCTCCTTTCATTCAGTCAGTAGCTTCAAACATTTCTGGTTTATGAATAACATGATGTTTTTCAATGGCAAAAATCAATGAATATTGTAAATGCACAAACAGTAATTTCTCCGCATTGCAAGGTGCAATTCTGAAATTTTTTGCTTTTTTCTGCTCCTCTTAGCATGATAAAGAAGATTCAAAGAGAGTGAGATGCCAGCTCCTTTCGTTCAGTCAGTAGCTTCAATCATTTCTGGACGTTTTTCAATGGCAAAAATCATTGAATATTATAAATGCACAAACAGTAATTTCTCCGCATTGCAAGGTGCAATTCTGAAATTTTTTACTTTTTCCTGCTCCTCTTAGCATGATAAAGAAGATTCAAAGAGAGTGAGATGCCAGCTCCTTTCATTCAGTCAGTAGCTTCAATCATTTCTGGTATATGAATAACATGATGTTTTTCAATGGCAAAAATCAATGAATATTGTAAATGCACAAACAGTAATTTCTCCGCATTGCAAGGTGCAATTCTGAAATTTTTTGCTTTTTCCTGCTCCTCTTAGCATGATAAAGAAGATTCAAAGAGAGTGAGATGCCAGCTCCTTTCATTCAGTCAGTAGCTTCAATCATTTCTGGACGTTTTTCAATGGCAAAAATCAATGAATATTGTAAATGCACAAACAGTAATTTCTCCGCATTGCAAGGTGCAATTCTGAAATTTTTTGCTTTTTCCTGCTCCTCTTAGCATGATAAAGAAGATTCAAAGAGAGTGAGATGCCAGCTCCTTTCATTCAGTCAGTAGCTTTAATCATTTCTGGACTTTTTTCAATGGCAAAAATCATTGAATATTGTAAATGCACAATCAGTAATTTCTCCGCATTGCAAGGTGCAATTCTGAAATTTTTTACTTTTTCCTGCTCCTCTTAGCATGATAAAGAAGATTCAAAGAGAGTGAGATGCCAGCTCCTTTCATTCAGTCAGTAACTTCAATCATTTCTGGTATATGAATAACATGATGTTTTTCAATCGCAAAAATCAATGAATATTGTAAATGCACAAACAGTAATTTCTCCGCATTGCAAGGTGCAATTCTGAAATTTTTTGCTTTTTCCTGCTCCTCTTAGCATGATAAAGAAGATTCAAAGAGAGTGAGATGCCAGATCCTTTCCTTCAGTCAGTAGCTTCAATCATTTCTGGACGTTTTTCAATGGCAAAAATCAATGAATATTGTAAATGCACAAACAGTAATTTCTCTGCATTGCAATGTGCAATTCTGAAATTTTTTGCTTTTTCCTGCTCCTCTTAGCATGATAAAGAAGATTCAAAGAGAGTGAGATGCCAGCTCCTTTCATTCAGTCAGTAGCTTCAAACATTTCTGGTATATGAATAACATGATGTTTTTCAATGGCAAAAATCAATGAATATTGTAAATGCACAAACAGTAATTTCTCCGCATTGCAAGGTGCAATTCTGAAATTTTTTGCTTTTTTCTGCTCCTTTTAGCATGATAAAGAAGATTCAAAGAGAGTGAGATGCCAGCTCCTTTCGTTCAGTCAGTAGCTTCAATCATTTCTGGACGTTTTTCAATGGCAAAAATCATTGAATATTATAAATGCACAAACAGTAATTTCTCCGCATTGCAAGGTGCAATTCTGAAATTTTTTACTTTTTCCTGCTCCTCTTAGCATGATAAAGAAGATTCAAAGAGAGTGAGATGCCAGCTCCTTTCATTCAGTCAGTAGCTTCAATCATTTCTGGTATATGAATAACATGATGTTTTTCAATGGCAAAAATCAATGAATATTGTAAATGCACAAACAGTAATTTCTCCGCATTGCAAGGTGCAATTCTGAAATTTTTTGCTTTTTCCTGCTCCTCTTAGCATGATAAAGAAGATTCAAAGAGAGTGAGATGCCAGCTCCTTTCATTCAGTCAGTAGCTTCAATCATTTCTGGACGTTTTTCAATGGCAAAAACCAATGAATATTGTAAATGCACAAACAGTAATTTCTCCGCATTGCAAGGTGCAATTCTGAAATTTTTTGCTTTTTCCTGCTCCTCTTAGCATGATAAAGAAGATTCAAAGAGAGTGAGATGCCAGATCCTTTCCTTCAGTCAGTAGCTTCAATCATTTCTGGACGTTTTTCAATGGCAAAAATCAATGAATATTGTAAATGCACAAACAGTAATTTCTCTGCATTGCAATGTGCAATTCTGAAATTTTTTGCTTTTTCCTGCTCCTCTTAGCATGATAAAGAAGATTCAAAGAGAGTGAGATGCCAGCTCCTTTCATTCAGTCAGTAGCTTCAAACATTTCTGGTATATGAATAACATGATGTTTTTCAATGGCAAAAATCAATGAATATTGTAAATGCACAAACAGTAATTTCTCCGCATTGCAAGGTGCAATTCTGAAATTTTTTGCTTTTTTCTGCTCCTTTTAGCATGATAAAGAAGATTCAAAGAGAGTGAGATGCCAGCTCCTTTCGTTCAGTCAGTAGCTTCAATCATTTCTGGACGTTTTTCAATGGCAAAAATCATTGAATATTATAAATGCACAAACAGTAATTTCTCCGCATTGCAAGGTGCAATTCTGAAATTTTTTACTTTTTCCTGCTCCTCTTAGCATGATAAAGAAGATTCAAAGAGAGTGAGATGCCAGCTCCTTTCATTCAGTCAGTAGCTTCAATCATTTCTGGTATATGAATAACATGATGTTTTTCAATGGCAAAAATCAATGAATATTGTAAATGCACAAACAGTAATTTCTCCGCATTGCAAGGTGCAATTCTGAAATTTTTTGCTTTTTCCTGCTCCTCTTAGCATGATAAAGAAGATTCAAAGAGAGTGAGATGCCAGCTCCTTTCATTCAGTCAGTAGCTTCAATCATTTCTGGACGTTTTTCAATGGCAAAAATCAATGAATATTGTAAATGCACAAACAGTAATTTCTCCGCATTGCAAGGTGCAATTCTGAAATTTTTTGCTTTTTCCTGCTCCTCTTAGCATGATAAAGAAGATTCAAAGAGAGTGAGATGCCAGCTCCTTTCATTCAGTCAGTAGCTTTAATCATTTCTGGACTTTTTTCAATGGCAAAAATCATTGAATATTGTAAATGCACAATCAGTAATTTCTCCGCATTGCAAGGTGCAATTCTGAAATTTTTTACTTTTTCCTGCTCCTCTTAGCATGATAAAGAAGATTCAAAGAGAGTGAGATGCCAGCTCCTTTCATTCAGTCAGTAACTTCAATCATTTCTGGTATATGAATAACATGATGTTTTTCAATGGCAAAAATCAATGAATATTGTAAATGCACAAACAGTAATTTCTCCGCATTGCAAGGTGCAATTCTGAAATTTTTTGCTTTTTCCTGCTCCTCTTAGCATGATAAAGAAGATTCAAAGAGAGTGAGATGCCAGCTCCTTTCATTCAGTCAGTAGCTTCAATCATTTCTGGACGTTTTTCAATGGCAAAAACCAATGAATATTGTAAATGCACAAACAGTAATTTCTCCGCATTGCAAGGTGCAATTCTGAAATTTTTTGCTTTTTCCTGCTCCTCTTAGCATGATAAAGAAGATTCAAAGAGAGTGAGATGCCAGATCCTTTCCTTCAGTCAGTAGCTTCAATCATTTCTGGTATATGAATAACATGATGTTTTTCAATGGCAAAAATCAATGAATTTTGTAAATGCACAAACAGTAATTTCTCCGCATTGCAAGGCGCAATTCTGAAATTTTTTGCTTTTTCCTGCTCCTCTTAGCATGATAAAGAAGATTCGAAGAGAGTGAGATGCCAGCTCCTTTCATTCAGTCAGTAGCTTCAATCATTTCTGGACATTTTTCAATGGCAAAAATCAATGAATATTGTAAATGCACAAACAGTAATTTCTCCGCATTGCAAGGTGCAATTCTGAAATTTTTTACTTTTTCCTGCTCCTCTTAGCATGATAAAGAAGATTCAAAGAGAGTGAGATGCCAGCTCCTTTCATTCAGTCAGTAGCTTCAATCATTTCTGGTATATGAATAACATGATGTTTTTCAATGGCAAAAATCAATGAATATTGTAAATGCACAAACAGTAATTTCTCCGCATTGCAAGGTGCAATTCTGAAATTTTTTGCTTTTTCCTGCTCCTCTTAGCATGATAAAGAAGATTCAAAGAGAGTGAGATGCCAGCTCCTTTCATTCAGTCAGTAGCTTCAATCATTTCTGGACGTTTTTCAATGGCAAAAATCAATGAATATTGTAAATGCACAAACAGTAATTTCTCCGCATTGCAAGGTGCAATTCTGAAATTTTTTGCTTTTTCCTGCTCCTCTTAGCATGATAAAGAAGATTCAAAGAGAGTGAGATGCCAGCTCCTTTCATTCAGTCAGTAGCTTTAATCATTTCTGGACTTTTTTCAATGGCAAAAATCATTGAATATTGTAAATGCACAATCAGTAATTTCTCCGCATTGCAAGGTGCAATTCTGAAATTTTTTACTTTTTCCTGCTCCTCTTAGCATGATAAAGAAGATTCAAAGAGAGTGAGATGCCAGCTCCTTTCATTCAGTCAGTAACTTCAATCATTTCTGGTATATGAATAACATGATGTTTTTCAATCGCAAAAATCAATGAATATTGTAAATGCACAAACAGTAATTTCTCCGCATTGCAAGGTGCAATTCTGAAATTTTTTGCTTTTTCCTGCTCCTCTTAGCATGATAAAGAAGATTCAAAGAGAGTGAGATGCCAGCTCCTTTCATTCAGTCAGTAGCTTCAATCATTTCTGGACGTTTTTCAATGGCAAAAACCAATGAATATTGTAAATGCACAAACAGTAATTTCTCCGCATTGCAAGGTGCAATTCTGAAATTTTTTGCTTTTTCCTGCTCCTCTTAACATGATAAAGAAGATTCAAAGAGAGTGAGATGCCAGATCCTTTCCTTCAGTCAGTAGCTTCAATCATTTCTGGACGTTTTTCAATGGCAAAAATCAATGAATATTGTAAATGCACAAACAGTAATTTCTCTGCATTGCAATGTGCAATTCTGAAATTTTTTGCTTTTTCCTGCTCCTCTTAGCATGATAAAGAAGATTCAAAGAGAGTGAGATGCCAGCTCCTTTCATTCAGTCAGTAGCTTCAAACATTTCTGGTATATGAATAACATGATGTTTTTCAATGGCAAAAATCAATGAATATTGTAAATGCACAAACAGTAATTTCTCCGCATTGCAAGGTGCAATTCTGAAATTTTTTGCTTTTTTCTGCTCCTCTTAGCATGATAAAGAAGATTCAAAGAGAGTGAGATGCCAGCTCCTTTCGTTCAGTCAGTAGCTTCAATCATTTCTGGACGTTTTTCAATGGCAAAAATCATTGAATATTATAAATGCACAAACAGTAATTTCTCCGCATTGCAAGGTGCAATTCTGAAATTTTTTACTTTTTCCTGCTCCTCTTAGCATGATAAAGAAGATTCAAAGAGAGTGAGATGCCAGCTCCTTTCATTCAGTCAGTAGCTTCAATCATTTCTGGTATATGAATAACATGATGTTTTTCAATGGCAAAAATCAATGAATATTGTAAATGCACAAACAGTAATTTCTCCGCATTGCAAGGTGCAATTCTGAAATTTTTTGCTTTTTCCTGCTCCTCTTAGCATGATAAAGAAGATTCAAAGAGAGTGAGATGCCAGCTCCTTTCATTCAGTCAGTAGCTTCAATCATTTCTGGACGTTTTTCAATGGCAAAAATCAATGAATATTGTAAATGCACAAACAGTAATTTCTCCGCATTGCAAGGTGCAATTCTGAAATTTTTTGCTTTTTCCTGCTCCTCTTAGCATGATAAAGAAGATTCAAAGAGAGTGAGATGCCAGCTCCTTTCATTCAGTCAGTAGCTTTAATCATTTCTGGACTTTTTTCAATGGCAAAAATCATTGAATATTGTAAATGCACAATCAGTAATTTCTCCGCATTGCAAGGTGCAATTCTGAAATTTTTTACTTTTTCCTGCTCCTCTTAGCATGATAAAGAAGATTCAAAGAGAGTGAGATGCCAGCTCCTTTCATTCAGTCAGTAACTTCAATCATTTCTGGTATATGAATAACATGATGTTTTTCAATCGCAAAAATCAATGAATATTGTAAATGCACAAACAGTAATTTCTCCGCATTGCAAGGTGCAATTCTGAAATTTTTTGCTTTTTCCTGCTCCTCTTAGCATGATAAAGAAGATTCAAAGAGAGTGAGATGCCAGCTCCTTTCATTCAGTCAGTAGCTTCAATCATTTCTGGACGTTTTTCAATGGCAAAAACCAATGAATATTGTAAATGCACAAACAGTAATTTCTCCGCATTGCAAGGTGCAATTCTGAAATTTTTTGCTTTTTCCTGCTCCTCTTAGCATGATAAAGAAGATTCAAAGAGAGTGAGATGCCAGATCCTTTCCTTCAGTCAGTAGCTTCAATCATTTCTGGTATATGAATAACATGATGTTTTTCAATGGCAAAAATCAATGAATTTTGTAAATGCACAAACAGTAATTTCTCCGCATTGCAAGGCGCAATTCTGAAATTTTTTGCTTTTTCCTGCTCCTCTTAGCATGATAAAGAAGATTCGAAGAGAGTGAGATGCCAGCTCCTTTCATTCAGTCAGTAGCTTCAATCATTTCTGGACATTTTTCAATGGCAAAAATCAATGAATATTGTAAATGCACAAACAGTAATTTCTCCGCATTGCAAGGTGCAATTCTGAAATTTTTTGCTTTTTCCTGCTCCTCTTAGCATGATAAAGAAGATTCAAAGAGAGTGAGATGCCAGCTCCTTTCATTCAGTCAGTAGCTTCAATCATTTCTGGACGTTTTTCAATGGCAAAAATCAATGAATATTGTAAATGCACAAACAGTAATTTCTCCGCATTGCAAGGTGCAATTCTGAAATTTTTTGCTTTTTCCTGCTCCTCTTAGCATGATAAAGAAGATTCAAAGAGAGTGAGATGCCAGCTCCTTTCATTCAGTCAGTAGCTTCAATCATTTCTGGACGTTTTTCAATGGCAAAAATCAATGAATATTGTAAATGCACAAACAGTAATTTCTCCGCATTGCAAGGTGCAATTCTGAAATTTTTTGCTTTTTCCTGCTCCTCTTAGCATGATAAAGAAGATTCAAAGAGAGTGAGATGCCAGATCCTTTCCTTCAGTCAGTAGCTTCAATCATTTCTGGTATATGAATAACATGATGTTTTTCAATGGCAAAAATCAATGAATTTTGTAAATGCACAAACAGTAATTTCTCCGCATTGCAAGGCGCAATTCTGAAATTTTTTGCTTTTTCCTGCTCCTCTTAGCATGATAAAGAAGATTCAAAGAGAGTGAGATGCCAGCTCCTTTCATTCAGTCAGTAGCTTCAATCATTTCTGGACATTTTTCAATGGCAAAAATCAATGAATATTGTAAATGCACAAATAGTAATTTCTCCGCATTGCAAGGTGCAATTCTGAAATTTTTTGCTTTTTCCTGCTCCTCTTAGCATGATAAAGAAGATTCAAAGAGAGTGAGATGCCAGCTCCTTTCATTCAGTCAGTAGCTTCAATCATTTCTGGACGTTTTTCAATGGCAAAAATCAATGAATATTGTAAATGCACAAACAGTAATTTCTCCGCATTGCAAGGTGCAATTCTGAAATTTTTTGCTTTTTCCTGCTCCTCTTAGCATGATAAAGAAGATTCAAAGAGAGTGAGATGCCAGCTCCTTTCATTCAGTCAGTAGCTTCAATCATTTCTGGACGTTTTTCAATGGCAAAAATCAATGAATATTGTAAATGCACAAACAGTAATTTCTCCGCATTGCAATGTGCAATTCTGAAATTTTTTGCTTTTTCCTGCTCCTCTTAGCATGATAAAGAAGATTCAAAGAGAGTGAGATGCCAGCTCCTTTCATTCAGTCAGTAGCTTCAAACATTTCTGGTACATGAATAACATGATGTTTTTCAATGGCAAAAATCAATGAATATTGTAAATGCACAAACAGTAATTTCTCCGCATTGCAAGGTGCAATTCTGAAATTTTTTGCTTTTTCCTGCTCCTCTTAGCATGATAAAGAAGATTCAAAGAGAGTGAGATGCCAGCTCCTTTCGTTCAGTCAGTAGCTTCAATCATTTCTGGACGTTTTTCAATGGCAAAAATCATTGAATATTATAAATGCACAAACAGTAATTTCTCCGCATTGCAAGGTGCAATTCTGAAATTTTTTACTTTTTCCTGCTCCTCTTAGCATGATAAAGAAGATTCAAAGAGAGTGAGATGCCAGCTCCTTTCATTCAGTCAGTAGCTTCAATCATTTCTGGTATATGAATAACATGATGTTTTTCAATGGCAAAAATCAATGAATATTGTAAATGCACAAACAGTAATTTCTCCGCATTGCAAGGTGCAATTCTGAAATTTTTTGCTTTTTCCTGCTCCTCTTAGCATGATAAAGAAGATTCAAAGAGAGTGAGATGCCAGCTCCTTTCATTCAGTCAGTAGCTTCAATCATTTCTGGACGTTTTTCAATGGCAAAAATCAATGAATATTGTAAATGCACAAACAGTAATTTCTCCGCATTGCAAGGTGCAATTCTGAAATTTTTTGCTTTTTCCTGCTCCTCTTAGCATGATAAACAAGATTCAAAGAGAGTGAGATGCCAGCTCCTTTCATTCAGTCAGTAGCTTCAATCATTTCTGGACGTTTTTCAATGGCAAAAATCATTGAATATTGTAAATGCACAAACAGTAATTTCTCCGCATTGCAAGGTGCAATTCTGAAATCTTTTACTTTTTCCTGCTCCTCTTAGCATGATAAAGAAGATTCAAAGAGAGTGAGATGCCAGCTCCTTTCATTCAGTCAGTAGCTTCAATCATTTCTGGTATATGAATAACATGATGTTTTTCAATCGCAAAAATCAATGAATATTGTAAATGCACAAACAGTAATTTCTCCGCATTGCAAGGTGCAATTCTGAAATTTTTTGCTTTTTCCTGCTCCTCTTAGCATGATAAAGAAGATTCAAAGAGAGTGAGATGCCAGCTCCTTTCATTCAGTCAGTAGCTTCAATCATTTCTGGACGTTTTTCAATGGCAAAAATCAATGAATATTGTAAATGCACAAACAGTAATTTCTCCGCATTGCAAGGTGCAATTCTGAAATTTTTTGCTTTTTCCTGCTCCTCTAAGCATGATAAAGAAGATTCAAAGAGAGTGAGATGCCAGATCCTTTCCTTCAGTCAGTAGCTTCAATCATTTCTGGTATATGAATAACATGATGTTTTTCAATGGCAAAAATCAATGAATTTTGTAAATGCACAAACAGTAATTTCTCCGCATTGCAAGGCGCAATTCTGAAATTTTTTGCTTTTTCCTGCTCCTCTTAGCATGATAAAGAAGATTCAAAGAGAGTGAGATGCCAGCTCCTTTCATTCAGTCAGTAGCTTCAAACATTTCTGGTATATGAAAAACATGTTTTTCAATGGCAAAAATCAATGAATATTGTAAATGCACAAACAGTAATATCTCCACATTGCAAGGTGCAATTCTGAAATTTTTTGCTTTTTCCTGCTAATCCTAGCATGATAAAGAAGATTCAAAGAGAGTGAGATGCCAGCTCCTTTCATTCAGTCAGTAGCTTCAAACATTTCTGGTATATGAAAAACATGTTTTTCAATGGCAAAAATCAATGAATATTGTAAATGCACAAACAGTAATATCTCCACATTGCAAGGTGCAATTCTGAAATTTTTTGCTTTTTCCTGTTAATCCTAGCATGATAAAGAAGATTCAAAGAGAGTGAGATGCCAGCTCCTTTCATTCAGTCAGTAGCTTCAAACATTTCTGGTATATGAAAAACATGTTTTTCAATGGCAAAAATCAATGAATATTGTAAATGCACAAACAGTAATATCTCCACATTGCAAGGTGCAATTCTGAAATTTTTTGCTTTTTCCTGCTAATCCTAGCATGATAAAGAAGATTCAAAGAGAGTGAGATGCCAGCTCCTTTCATTCAGTCAGTAGCTTCAAACATTTCTGGTATATGAAAAACATGTTTTTCAATGGCAAAAATCAATGAATATTGTAAATGCACAAACAGTAATATCTCCACATTGCACGGTGCAATTCTGAAATTTTTAGCTTTTTCCTGTTAATCCTAGCATGATAAAGAAGATTCAAAGAGAGTGAGATGCCAGCTCCTTTCATTCAGTCAGTAGCTTCAATGAATGAAAGGAGCTGGCATCTCACTCTCTTTGAATCTTTATCATGCTAGGATTAGCAGGAAAAAGCAAAAAATTTCAGAATTGCACCTTGCAATGTGGAGATATTACTGTTTGTGCATTTACAATATTCATTGATTTTTGCCATTGAAAAACATGTTTTTCATATACCAGAAATGTTTGAAGCTACTGACTGAATGAAAGGAGCTGGCATCTCACTCTCTTTGAATCTTCTTTATCATGCTAGGATTAACAGGAAAAAGCTAAAAATTTCAGAATTGCACCGTGCAATGTGGAGATATTACTGTTTGTGCATTTACAATATTCATTGATTTTTGCCATTGAAAAACATGTTTTTCATATACCAGAAATGTTTGAAGCTACTGACTGAATGAAAGGAGCTGGCATCTCACTCTCTTTGAATCTTCTTTATCATGCTAGGATTAACAGGAAAAAGCTAAAAATTTCAGAATTGCACCGTGCAATGTGGAGATGTTACTGTTTGTGCATTTACAATATTCATTGATTTTTGCCATTGAAAAACATGTTTTTCATATACCAGAAATGTTTGAAGCTACTGACTGAATGAAAGGAGCTGGCATCTCACTCTCTTTGAATCTTCTTTATCATGCTAGGATTAGCAGGAAAAAGCAAAAAAATTCAGAATTGCACCTTGCAATGTGGAGATATTACTGTTTGTGCATTTACAATATTCATTGATTTTTGCCATTGAAAAACATGTTTTTCATATACCAGAAATGTTTGAAGCTACTGACTGAATGAAAGGAGCTGGCATCTCACTCTCTTTGAATCTTCTTTATCATGCTAGGATTAACAGGAAAAAGCTAAAAATTTCAGAATTGCACCGTGCAATGTGGAGATATTACTGTTTGTGCATTTACAATATTCATTGATTTTTGCCATTGAAAAACATGTTTTTCATATACCAGAAATGTTTGAAGCTACTGACTGAATGAAAGGAGGTGGCATCTCACTCTCTTTGAATCTTCTTTATCATGCTAGGATTAGCAGGAAAAAGCAAAAAATTTCAGAATTGCACCTTGCAATGTGGAGATATTACTGTTTGTGCATTTACAATATTCATTGATTTTTGCCATTGAAAAACATGTTTTTCATATACCAGAAATGTTTGAAGCTACTGACTGAATGAAAGGAGCTGGCATCTCACTCTCTTTGAATCTTCTTTATCATGCTAGGATTAACAGGAAAAAGCAAAAAATTTCAGAATTGCACCTTGCAATGTGGAGATATTACTGTTTGTGCATTTACAATATTCATTGATTTTTGCCATTGAAAAACATGTTTTTCATATACCAGAAATGTTTGAAGCTACTGACTGAATGAAAGGAGCTGGCATCTCACTCTCTTTGAATCTTCTTTATCATGCTAGGATTAACAGGAAAAAGCTAAAAATTTCAGAATTGCACCGTGCAATGTGGAGATATTACTGTTTGTGCATTTACAATATTCATTGATTTTTGCCATTGAAAAACATGTTTTTCATATACCAGAAATGTTTGAAGCTACTGACTGAATGAAAGGAGCTGGCATCTCACTCTCTTTGAATCTTCTTTATCATGCTAGGATTAGCAGGAAAAAGCAAAAAATTTCAGAATTGCACCTTGCAATGTGGAGATATTACTGTTTGTGCATTTACAATATTCATTGATTTTTGCCATTGAAAAACATGTTTTTCATATACCAGAAATGTTTGAAGCTACTGACTGAATGAAAGGAGCTGGCATCTCACTCTCTTTGAATCTTCTTTATCATGCTAGGATTAACAGGAAAAAGCAAAAAATTTCAGAATTGCACCTTGCAATGTGGAGATATTACTGTTTGTGCATTTACAATATTCATTGATTTTTGCCATTGAAAAACATGTTTTTCATATACCAGAAATGTTTGAAGCTACTGACTGAATGAAAGGAGCTGGCATCTCACTCTCTTTGAATCTTCTTTATCATGCTAGGATTAACAGGAAAAAGCTAAAAATTTCAGAATTGCACCGTGCAATGTGGAGATATTACTGTTTGTGCATTTACAATATTCATTGATTTTTGCCATTGAAAAACATGTTTTTCATATACCAGAAATGTTTGAAGCTACTGACTGAATGAAAGGAGCTGGCATCTCACTCTCTTTGAATCTTCTTTATCATGCTAGGATTAGCAGGAAAAAGCAAAAAATTTCAGAATTGCACCTTGCAATGTGGAGATATTACTGTTTGTGCATTTACAATATTCATTGATTTTTGCCATTGAAAAACATGTTTTTCATATACCAGAAATGTTTGAAATTACTGACTGAATGAAAGGAGCTGGCATCTCACTCTCTTTGAATCTTCTTTATCATGCTAGGATTAACAGGAAAAAGCTAAAAATTTCAGAATTGCACCGTGCAATGTGGAGATATTACTGTTTGTGCATTTACAATATTCATTGATTTTTGCCATTGAAAAACATGTTTTTCATATACCAGAAATGTTTGAAGCTACTGACTGAATGAAAGGAGCTGGCATCTCACTCTCTTTGAATCTTCTTTATCATGCTAGGATTAGCAGGAAAAAGCAAAAAATTTCAGAATTGCACCTTGCAATGTGGAGATATTACTGTTTGTGCATTTACAATATTCAATGATTTTTGCCATTGAAAAACATGTTTTTCATATACCAGAAATGTTTGAAGCTACTGACTGAATGAAAGGAGCTGGCATCTCACTCTCTTTGAATCTTCTTTATCATGCTAGGATTAACAGGAAAAAGCTAAAAATTTCAGAATTGCACCGTGCAATGTGGAGATATTACTGTTTGTGCATTTACAATATTCATTGATTTTTGCCATTGAAAGACATGTTTTTCATATACCAGAAATGTTTGAAGCTACTGACTGAATGAAAGGAGCTGGCATCTCACTCTCTTTGAATCTTCTTTATCATGCTAGGATTAGCAGGAAAAAGCAAAAAATTTCAGAATTGCACCTTGCAATGTGGAGATATTACTGTTTGTGCATTTACAATATTCATTGATTTTTGCCATTGAAAAACATGTTTTTCATATACCAGAAATGTTTGAAGCTACTGACTGAATGAAAGGAGCTGGCATCTCACTCTCTTTGAATCTTCTTTATCATGCTAGGATTAACAGGAAAAAGCTAAAAATTTCAGAATTGCACCGTGCAATGTGGAGATATTACTGTTTGTGCATTTACAATATTCATTGATTTTTGCCATTGAAAAACATGTTTTTCATATACCAGAAATGTTTGAAGCTACTGACTGAATGAAAGGAGCTGGCATCTCACTCTCTTTGAATCTTCTTTATCATGCTAGGATTAGCAGGAAAAAGCAAAAAATTTCAGAATTGCACCTTGCAATGTGGAGATATTACTGTTTGTGCATTTACAATATTCATTGATTTTTGCCATTGAAAAACATGTTTTTCATATACCAGAAATGTTTGAAGCTACTGACTGAATGAAAGGAGCTGGCATCTCACTCTCTTTGAATCTTCTTTATCATGCTAGGATTAACAGGAAAAAGCTAAAAATTTCAGAATTGCACCGTGCAATGTGGAGATATTACTGTTTGTGCATTTACAATATTCATTGATTTTTGCCATTGAAAAACATGTTTTTCATATACCAGAAATGTTTGAAGCTACTGACTGAATGAAAGGAGCTGGCATCTCACTCTCTTTGAATCTTCTTTATCATGCTAGGATTAGCAGGAAAAAGCAAAAAATTTCAGAATTGCACCTTGCAATGTGGAGATATTACTGTTTGTGCATTTACAATATTCATTGATTTTTGCCATTGAAAAACATGTTTTTCATATACCAGAAATGTTTGAAGCTACTGACTGAATGAAAGGAGCTGGCATCTCACTCTCTTTGAATCTTCTTTATCATGCTAGGATTAACAGGAAAAAGCAAAAAATTTCAGAATTGCACCTTGCAATGTGGAGATATTACTGTTTGTGCATTTACAATATTCATTGATTTTTGCCATTGAAAAACATGTTTTTCATATACCAGAAATGTTTGAAGCTACTGACTGAATGAAAGGAGCTGGCATCTCACTCTCTTTGAATCTTCTTTATCATGCTAGGATTAACAGGAAAAAGCTAAAAATTTCAGAATTGCACCGTGCAATGTGGAGATATTACTGTTTGTGCATTTACAATATTCATTGATTTTTGCCATTGAAAAACATGTTTTTCATATACCAGAAATGTTTGAAGCTACTGACTGAATGAAAGGAGCTGGCATCTCACTCTCTTTGAATCTTCTTTATCATGCTAGGATTAGCAGGAAAAAGCAAAAAATTTCAGAATTGCACCTTGCAATGTGGAGATATTACTGTTTGTGCATTTACAATATTCATTGATTTTTGCCATTGAAAAACATGTTTTTCATATACCAGAAATGTTTGAAGCTACTGACTGAATGAAAGGAGCTGGCATCTCACTCTCTTTGAATCTTCTTTATCATGCTAGGATTAGCAGGAAAAAGCAAAAAATTTCAGAATTGCACCTTGCAATGTGGAGATATTACTGTTTGTGCATTTACAATATTCAATGATTTTTGCCATTGAAAAACATGTTTTTCATATACCAGAAATGTTTGAAGCTACTGACTGAATGAAAGGAGCTGGCATCTCACTCTCTTTGAATCTTCTTTATCATGCTAGGATTAACAGGAAAAAGCTAAAAATTTCAGAATTGCACCGTGCAATGTGGAGATATTACTGTTTGTGCATTTACAATATTCATTGATTTTTGCCATTGAAAGACATGTTTTTCATATACCAGAAATGTTTGAAGCTACTGACTGAATGAAAGGAGCTGGCATCTCACTCTCTTTGAATCTTCTTTATCATGCTAGGATTAGCAGGAAAAAGCAAAAAATTTCAGAATTGCACCTTGCAATGTGGAGATATTACTGTTTGTGCATTTACAATATTCATTGATTTTTGCCATTGAAAAACATGTTTTTCATATACCAGAAATGTTTGAAGCTACTGACTGAATGAAAGGAGCTGGCATCTCACTCTCTTTGAATCTTCTTTATCATGCTAGGATTAACAGGAAAAAGCTAAAAATTTCAGAATTGCACCGTGCAATGTGGAGATATTACTGTTTGTGCATTTACAATATTCATTGATTTTTGCCATTGAAAAACATGTTTTTCATATACCAGAAATGTTTGAAGCTACTGACTGAATGAAAGGAGCTGGCATCTCACTCTCTTTGAATCTTCTTTATCATGCTAGGATTAGCAGGAAAAAGCAAAAAATTTCAGAATTGCACCTTGCAATGTGGAGATATTACTGTTTGTGCATTTACAATATTCATTGATTTTTGCCATTGAAAAACATGTTTTTCATATACCAGAAATGTTTGAAGCTACTGACTGAATGAAAGGAGCTGGCATCTCACTCTCTTTGAATCTTCTTTATCATGCTAGGATTAACAGGAAAAAGCTAAAAATTTCAGAATTGCACCGTGCAATGTGGAGATATTACTGTTTGTGCATTTACAATATTCATTGATTTTTGCCATTGAAAAACATGTTTTTCATATACCAGAAATGTTTGAAGCTACTGACTGAATGAAAGGAGCTGGCATCTCACTCTCTTTGAATCTTCTTTATCATGCTAGGATTAGCAGGAAAAAGCAAAAAATTTCAGAATTGCACCTTGCAATGTGGAGATATTACTGTTTGTGCATTTACAATATTCATTGATTTTTGCCATTGAAAAACATGTTTTTCATATACCAGAAATGTTTGAAGCTACTGACTGAATGAAAGGAGCTGGCATCTCACTCTCTTTGAATCTTCTTTATCATGCTAGGATTAACAGGAAAAAGCAAAAAATTTCAGAATTGCACCTTGCAATGTGGAGATATTACTGTTTGTGCATTTACAATATTCATTGATTTTTGCCATTGAAAAACATGTTTTTCATATACCAGAAATGTTTGAAGCTACTGACTGAATGAAAGGAGCTGGCATCTCACTCTCTTTGAATCTTCTTTATCATGCTAGGATTAACAGGAAAAAGCTAAAAATTTCAGAATTGCACCGTGCAATGTGGAGATATTACTGTTTGTGCATTTACAATATTCATTGATTTTTGCCATTGAAAAACATGTTTTTCATATACCAGAAATGTTTGAAGCTACTGACTGAATGAAAGGAGCTGGCATCTCACTCTCTTTGAATCTTCTTTATCATGCTAGGATTAGCAGGAAAAAGCAAAAAATTTCAGAATTGCACCTTGCAATGTGGAGATATTACTGTTTGTGCATTTACAATATTCATTGATTTTTGCCATTGAAAAACATGTTTTTCATATACCAGAAATGTTTGAAGCTACTGACTGAATGAAAGGAGCTGGCATCTCACTCTCTTTGAATCTTCTTTATCATGCTAGGATTAGCAGGAAAAAGCAAAAAATTTCAGAATTGCACCTTGCAATGTGGAGATATTACTGTTTGTGCATTTACAATATTCATTGATTTTTGCCATTGAAAAACATGTTTTTCATATACCAGAAATGTTTGAAGCTACTGACTGAATGAAAGGAGCTGGCATCTCACTCTCTTTGAATCTTCTTTATCATGCTAGGATTAACAGGAAAAAGCTAAAAATTTCAGAATTGCACCGTGCAATGTGGAGATATTACTGTTTGTGCATTTACAATATTCATTGATTTTTGCCATTGAAAAACATGTTTTTCATATACCAGAAATGTTTGAAGCTACTGACTGAATGAAAGGAGCTGGCATCTCACTCTCTTTGAATCTTCTTTATCATGCTAGGATTAGCAGGAAAAAGCAAAAAATTTCAGAATTGCACCTTGCAATGTGGAGATATTACTGTTTGTGCATTTACAATATTCATTGATTTTTGCCATTGAAAAACATGTTTTTCATATACCAGAAATGTTTGAAGCTACTGACTGAATGAAAGGAGCTGGCATCTCACTCTCTTTGAATCTTCTTTATCATGCTAGGATTAACAGGAAAAAGCTAAAAATTTCAGAATTGCACCGTGCAATGTGGAGATATTACTGTTTGTGCATTTACAATATTCATTGATTTTTGCCATTGAAAAACATGTTTTTCATATACCAGAAATGTTTGAAGCTACTGACTGAATGAAAGGAGCTGGCATCTCACTCTCTTTGAATCTTCTTTATCATGCTAGGATTAGCAGGAAAAAGCAAAAAATTTCAGAATTGCACCTTGCAATGTGGAGATATTACTGTTTGTGCATTTACAATATTCATTGATTTTTGCCATTGAAAAACATGTTTTTCATATACCAGAAATGTTTGAAGCTACTGACTGAATGAAAGGAGCTGGCATCTCACTCTCTTTGAATCTTCTTTATCATGCTAGGATTAACAGGAAAAAGCTAAAAATTTCAGAATTGCACCGTGCAATGTGGAGATATTACTGTTTGTGCATTTACAATATTCATTGATTTTTGCCATTGAAAAACATGTTTTTCATATACCAGAAATGTTTGAAGCTACTGACTGAATGAAAGGAGCTGGCATCTCACTCTCTTTGAATCTTCTTTATCATGCTAGGATTAGCAGGAAAAAGCAAAAAATTTCAGAATTGCACCTTGCAATGTGGAGATATTACTGTTTGTGCATTTACAATATTCATTGATTTTTGCCATTGAAAAACATGTTTTTCCATATACCAGAAATGTTTGAAGCTACTGACTGAATGAAAGGAGCTGGCATCTCACTCTCTTTGAATCTTCTTTATCATGCTAGGATTAACAGGAAAAAGCTAAAAATTTCAGAATTGCACCGTGCAATGTGGAGATATTACTGTTTGTGCATTTACAATATTCATTGATTTTTGCCATTGAAAAACATGTTTTTCATATACCAGAAATGTTTGAAGCTACTGACTGAATGAAAGGAGCTGGCATCTCACTCTCTTTGAATCTTCTTTATCATGCTAGGATTAGCAGGAAAAAGCAAAAAATTTCAGAATTGCACCTTGCAATGTGGAGATATTACTGTTTGTGCATTTACAATATTCATTGATTTTTGCCATTGAAAAACATGTTTTTCATATACCAGAAATGTTTGAAGCTACTGACTGAATGAAAGGAGCTGGCATCTCACTCTCTTTGAATCTTCTTTATCATGCTAGGATTAACAGGAAAAAGCTAAAAATTTCAGAATTGCACCGTGCAATATGGAGATATTACTGTTTGTGCATTTACAATATTCATTGATTTTTGCCATTGAAAAACATGTTTTTCATATACCAGAAATGTTTGAAGCTACTGACTGAATGAAAGGAGCTGGCATCTCACTCTCTTTGAATCTTCTTTATCATGCTAGGATTAGCAGGAAAAAGCAAAAAATTTCAGAATTGCACCTTGCAATGTGGAGATATTACTGTTTGTGCATTTACAATATTCATTGATTTTTGCCATTGAAAAACATGTTTTTCATATACCAGAAATGTTTGAAGCTACTGACTGAATGAAAGGAGCTGGCATCTCACTCTCTTTGAATCTTCTTTATCATGCTAGGATTAACAGGAAAAAGCTAAAAATTTCAGAATTGCACCGTGCAATGTGGAGATATTACTGTTTGTGCATTTACAATATTCATTGATTTTTGCCATTGAAAAACATGTTTTTCATATACCAGAAATGTTTGAAGCTACTGACTGAATGAAAGGAGCTGGCATCTCACTCTCTTTGAATCTTCTTTATCATGCTAGGATTAGCAGGAAAAAGCAAAAAATTTCAGAATTGCACCTTGCAATGTGGAGATATTACTGTTTGTGCATTTACAATATTCATTGATTTTTGCCATTGAAAAACATGTTTTTCATATACCAGAAATGTTTGAAGCTACTGACTGAATGAAAGGAGCTGGCATCTCACTCTCTTTGAATCTTCTTTATCATGCTAGGATTAACAGGAAAAAGCAAAAAATTTCAGAATTGCACCTTGCAATGTGGAGATATTACTGTTTGTGCATTTACAATATTCATTGATTTTTGCCATTGAAAAACATGTTTTTCATATACCAGAAATGTTTGAAGCTACTGACTGAATGAAAGGAGCTGGCATCTCACTCTCTTTGAATCTTCTTTATCATGCTAGGATTAGCAGGAAAAAGCTAAAAATTTCAGAATTGCACCGTGCAATGTGGAGATATTACTGTTTGTGCATTTACAATATTCATTGATTTTTGCCATTGAAAAACATGTTTTTCATATACCAGAAATGTTTGAAGCTACTGACTGAATGAAAGGAGCTGGCATCTCACTCTCTTTGAATCTTCTTTATCATGCTAGGATTAGCAGGAAAAAGCAAAAAATTTCAGAATTGCACCTTGCAATGTGGAGATATTACTGTTTGTGCATTTACAATATTCATTGATTTTTGCCATTGAAAAACATGTTTTTCATATACCAGAAATGTTTGAAGCTACTGACTGAATGAAAGGAGCTGGCATCTCACTCTCTTTGAATCTTCTTTATCATGCTAGGATTAACAGGAAAAAGCTAAAAATTTCAGAATTGCACCGTGCAATGTGGAGATATTACTGTTTGTGCATTTACAATATTCATTGATTTTTGCCATTGAAAAACATGTTTTTCATATACCAGAAATGTTTGAAGCTACTGACTGAATGAAAGGAGCTGGCATCTCACTCTCTTTGAATCTTCTTTATCATGCTAGGATTAGCAGGAAAAAGCAAAAAATTTCAGAATTGCACCTTGCAATGTGGAGATATTACTGTTTGTGCATTTACAATATTCATTGATTTTTGCCATTGAAAAACATGTTTTTCATATACCAGAAATGTTTGAAGCTACTGACTGAATGAAAGGAGCTGGCATCTCACTCTCTTTGAATCTTCTTTATCATGCTAGGATTAACAGGAAAAAGCTAAAAATTTCAGAATTGCACCGTGCAATGTGGAGATATTACTGTTTGTGCATTTACAATATTCATTGATTTTTGCCATTGAAAAACATGTTTTTCATATACCAGAAATGTTTGAAGCTACTGACTGAATGAAAGGAGCTGGCATCTCACTCTCTTTGAATCTTCTTTATCATGCTAGGATTAGCAGGAAAAAGCAAAAAATTTCAGAATTGCACCTTGCAATGTGGAGATATTACTGTTTGTGCATTTACAATATTCATTGATTTTTGCCATTGAAAAACATGTTTTTCATATACCAGAAATGTTTGAAGCTACTGACTGAATGAAAGGAGCTGGCATCTCACTCTCTTTGAATCTTCTTTATCATGCTAGGATTAACAGGAAAAAGCTAAAAATTTCAGAATTGCACCGTGCAATGTGGAGATATTACTGTTTGTGCATTTACAATATTCATTGATTTTTGCCATTGAAAAACATGTTTTTCATATACCAGAAATGTTTGAAGCTACTGACTGAATGAAAGGAGCTGGCATCTCACTCTCTTTGAATCTTCTTTATCATGCTAGGATTAGCAGGAAAAAGCAAAAAATTTCAGAATTGCACCTTGCAATGTGGAGATATTACTGTTTGTGCATTTACAATATTCATTGATTTTTGCCATTGAAAAACATGTTTTTCATATACCAGAAATGTTTGAAGCTACTGACTGAATGAAAGGAGCTGGCATCTCACTCTCTTTGAATCTTCTTTATCATGCTAGGATTAACAGGAAAAAGCAAAAAATTTCAGAATTGCACCTTGCAATGTGGAGATATTACTGTTTGTGCATTTACAATATTCATTGATTTTTGCCATTGAAAAACATGTTTTTCATATACCAGAAATGTTTGAAGCTACTGACTGAATGAAAGGAGCTGGCATCTCACTCTCTTTGAATCTTCTTTATCATGCTAGGATTAACAGGAAAAAGCTAAAAATTTCAGAATTGCACCGTGCAATGTGGAGATATTACTGTTTGTGCATTTACAATATTCATTGATTTTTGCCATTGAAAAACATGTTTTTCATATACCAGAAATGTTTGAAGCTACTGACTGAATGAAAGGAGCTGGCATCTCACTCTCTTTGAATCTTCTTTATCATGCTAGGATTAGCAGGAAAAAGCAAAAAATTTCAGAATTGCACCTTGCAATGTGGAGATATTACTGTTTGTGCATTTACAATATTCATTGATTTTGCCATTGAAAAACATGTTTTTCATATACCAGAAATGTTTGAAGCTACTGACTGAATGAAAGGAGCTGGCATCTCACTCTCTTTGAATCTTCTTTATCATGCTAGGATTAACAGGAAAAAGCAAAAAATTTCAGAATTGCACCTTGCAATGTGGAGATATTACTGTTTGTGCATTTACAATATTCATTGATTTTTGCCATTGAAAAACATGTTTTTCATATACCAGAAATGTTTGAAGCTACTGACTGAATGAAAGGAGCTGGCATCTCACTCTCTTTGAATCTTCTTTATCATGCTAGGATTAACAGGAAAAAGCTAAAAATTTCAGAATTGCACCGTGCAATGTGGAGATATTACTGTTTGTGCATTTACAATATTCATTGATTTTTGCCATTGAAAAACATGTTTTTCATATACCAGAAATGTTTGAAGCTACTGACTGAATGAAAGGAGCTGGCATCTCACTCTCTTTGAATCTTCTTTATCATGCTAGGATTAGCAGGAAAAAGCAAAAAATTTCAGAATTGCACCTTGCAATGTGGAGATATTACTGTTTGTGCATTTACAATATTCATTGATTTTTGCCATTGAAAAACATGTTTTTCATATACCAGAAATGTTTGAAGCTACTGACTGAATGAAAGGAGCTGGCATCTCACTCTCTTTGAATCTTCTTTATCATGCTAGGATTAGCAGGAAAAAGCAAAAAATTTCAGAATTGCACCTTGCAATGTGGAGATATTACTGTTTGTGCATTTACAATATTCATTGATTTTTGCCATTGAAAAACATGTTTTTCATATACCAGAAATGTTTGAAGCTACTGACTGAATGAAAGGAGCTGGCATCTCACTCTCTTTGAATCTTCTTTATCATGCTAGGATTAACAGGAAAAAGCAAAAAATTTCAGAATTGCACCTTGCAATGTGGAGATATTACTGTTTGTGCATTTACAATATTCATTGATTTTTGCCATTGAAAAACATGTTTTTCATATACCAGAAATGTTTGAAGCTACTGACTGAATGAAAGGAGCTGGCATCTCACTCTCTTTGAAATCTTCTTTATCATGCTAGGATTAACAGGAAAAAGCTAAAAATTCAGAATTGCACCGTGCAATGTGGAGATATTACTGTTTGTGCATTTACAATATTCATTGATTT
>NW_027365826.1:0-91736 GCF_046119375.1 Phyllobates terribilis | reverse complement strand
CACTCTCTTTGAATCTTCTTTATCATGCTAGGATTAGCAGGAAAAAGCAAAAAATTTCAGAATTGCACCTTGCAATGTGGAGATATTACTGTTTGTGCATTTACAATATTCATTGATTTTTGCCATTGAAAAACATGTT
The DNA here is from genome assembly GCF_046119375.1 of Phyllobates terribilis. NCBI lineage: Eukaryota > Metazoa > Chordata > Amphibia > Anura > Dendrobatidae > Phyllobates > Phyllobates terribilis. The sequence goes on along the minus strand of NW_027365826.1, from coordinate 91,597 downwards.
TTTCATATACCAGAAATGTTTGAAGCTACTGACTGAATGAAAGGAGCTGGCATCTCACTCTCTTTGAATCTTCTTTATCATGCTAGGATTAACAGGAAAAAGCTAAAAATTTCAGAATTGCACCGTGCAATGTGGAGATATTACTGTTTGTGCATTTACAATATTCATTGATTTTTGCCATTGAAAAACATGTTTTTCATATACCAGAAATGTTTGAAGCTACTGACTGAATGAAAGGAGCTGGCATCTCACTCTCTTTGAATCTTCTTTATCATGCTAGGATTAGCAGGAAAAAGCAAAAAATTTCAGAATTGCACCTTGCAATGTGGAGATATTACTGTTTGTGCATTTACAATATTCATTGATTTTTGCCATTGAAAAACATGTTTTTCATATACCAGAAATGTTTGAAGCTACTGACTGAATGAAAGGAGCTGGCATCTCACTCTCTTTGAATCTTTATCATGCTAGGATTAACAGGAAAAAGCAAAATATTTCAGAATTGCACCTTGCAATGTGGAGATATTACTGTTTGTGCATTTACAATATTCATTGATTTTTGCCATTGAAAAACATGTTTTTCATATACCAGAAATGTTTGAAGCTACTGACTGAATGAAAGGAGCTGGCATCTCACTCTCTTTGAATCTTCTTTATCATGCTAGGATTAACAGGAAAAAGCTAAAAATTTCAGAATTGCACCGTGCAATGTGGAGATATTACTGTTTGTGCATTTACAATATTCATTGATTTTTGCCATTGAAAAACATGTTTTTCATATACCAGAAATGTTTGAAGCTACTGACTGAATGAAAGGAGCTGGCATCTCACTCTCTTTGAATCTTCTTTATCATGCTAGGATTAGCAGGAAAAAGCAAAAAATTTCAGAATTGCACCTTGCAATGTGGAGATATTACTGTTTGTGCATTTACAATATTCATTGATTTTTGCCATTGAAAAACATGTTTTTCATATACCAGAAATGTTTGAAGCTACTGACTGAATGAAAGGAGCTGGCATCTCACTCTCTTTGAATCTTCTTTATCATGCTAGGATTAGCAGGAAAAAGCAAAAAATTTCAGAATTGCACCTTGCAATGTGGAGATATTACTGTTTGTGCATTTACAATATTCATTGATTTTTGCCATTGAAAAACATGTTTTTCATATACCAGAAATGTTTGAAGCTACTGACTGAATGAAAGGAGCTGGCATCTCACTCTCTTTGAATCTTCTTTATCATGCTAGGATTAACAGGAAAAAGCTAAAAATTTCAGAATTGCACCGTGCAATGTGGAGATATTACTGTTTGTGCATTTACAATATTCATTGATTTTTGCCATTGAAAAACATGTTTTTCATATACCAGAAATGTTTGAAGCTACTGACTGAATGAAAGGAGCTGGCATCTCACTCTCTTTGAATCTTCTTTATCATGCTAGGATTAGCAGGAAAAAGCAAAAAATTTCAGAATTGCACCTTGCAATGTGGAGATATTACTGTTTGTGCATTTACAATATTCATTGATTTTTGCCATTGAAAAACATGTTTTTCATATACCAGAAATGTTTGAAGCTACTGACTGAATGAAAGGAGCTGGCATCTCACTCTCTTTGAATCTTTATCATGCTAGGATTAACAGGAAAAAGCAAAATATTTCAGAATTGCACCTTGCAATGTGGAGATATTACTGTTTGTGCATTTACAATATTCATTGATTTTTGCCATTGAAAAACATGTTTTTCATATACCAGAAATGTTTGAAGCTACTGACTGAATGAAAGGAGCTGGCATCTCACTCTCTTTGAATCTTCTTTATCATGCTAGGATTAACAGGAAAAAGCTAAAAATTTCAGAATTGCACCGTGCAATGTTGAGATATTACTGTTTGTGCATTTACAATATTCATTGATTTTTGCCATTGAAAAACATGTTTTTCATATACCAGAAATGTTTGAAGCTACTGACTGAATGAAAGGAGCTGGCATCTCACTCTCTTTGAATCTTCTTTATCATGCTAGGATTAGCAGGAAAAAGCAAAAAATTTCAGAATTGCACCTTGCAATGTGGAGATATTACTGTTTGTGCATTTACAATATTCATTGATTTTTGCCATTGAAAAACATGTTTTTCATATACCAGAAATGTTTGAAGCTACTGACTGAATGAAAGGAGCTGGCATCTCACTCTCTTTGAATCTTCTTTATCATGCTAGGATTAACAGGAAAAAGCTAAAAATTTCAGAATTGCACCGTGCAATGTGGAGATATTACTGTTTGTGCATTTACAATATTCATTGATTTTTGCCATTGAAAAACATGTTTTTCATATACCAGAAATGTTTGAAGCTACTGACTGAATGAAAGGAGCTGGCATCTCACTCTCTTTGAATCTTCTTTATCATGCTAGGATTAGCAGGAAAAAGCAAAAAATTTCAGAATTGCACCTTGCAATGTGGAGATATTACTGTTTGTGCATTTACAATATTCATTGATTTTTGCCATTGAAAAACATGTTTTTCATATACCAGAAATGTTTGAAGCTACTGACTGAATGAAAGGAGCTGGCATCTCACTCTCTTTGAATCTTCTTTATCATGCTAGGATTAACAGGAAAAAGCTAAAAATTTCAGAATTGCACCGTGCAATGTGGAGATATTACTGTTTGTGCATTTACAATATTCATTGATTTTTGCCATTGAAAAACATGTTTTTCATATACCAGAAATGTTTGAAGCTACTGACTGAATGAAAGGAGCTGGCATCTCACTCTCTTTGAATCTTCTTTATCATGCTAGGATTAGCAGGAAAAAGCAAAAAATTTCAGAATTGCACCTTGCAATGTGGAGATATTACTGTTTGTGCATTTACAATATTCATTGATTTTTGCCATTGAAAAACATGTTTTTCATATACCAGAAATGTTTGAAGCTACTGACTGAATGAAAGGAGCTGGCATCTCACTCTCTTTGAATCTTTATCATGCTAGGATTAACAGGAAAAAGCAAAATATTTCAGAATTGCACCTTGCAATGTGGAGATATTACTGTTTGTGCATTTACAATATTCATTGATTTTTGCCATTGAAAAACATGTTTTTCATATACCAGAAATGTTTGAAGCTACTGACTGAATGAAAGGAGCTGGCATCTCACTCTCTTTGAATCTTCTTTATCATGCTAGGATTAACAGGAAAAAGCTAAAAATTTCAGAATTGCACCGTGCAATGTGGAGATATTACTGTTTGTGCATTTACAATATTCATTGATTTTTGCCATTGAAAAACATGTTTTTCATATACCAGAAATGTTTGAAGCTACTGACTGAATGAAAGGAGCTGGCATCTCACTCTCTTTGAATCTTCTTTATCATGCTAGGATTAGCAGGAAAAAGCAAAAAATTTCAGAATTGCACCTTGCAATGTGGAGATATTACTGTTTGTGCATTTACAATATTCATTGATTTTTGCCATTGAAAAACATGTTTTTCATATACCAGAAATGTTTGAAGCTACTGACTGAATGAAAGGAGCTGGCATCTCACTCTCTTTGAATCTTCTTTATCATGCTAGGATTAACAGGAAAAAGCTAAAAATTTCAGAATTGCACCGTGCAATGTGGAGATATTACTGTTTGTGCATTTACAATATTCATTGATTTTTGCCATTGAAAAACATGTTTTTCATATACCAGAAATGTTTGAAGCTACTGACTGAATGAAAGGAGCTGGCATCTCACTCTCTTTGAATCTTCTTTATCATGCTAGGATTAGCAGGAAAAAGCAAAAAATTTCAGAATTGCACCTTGCAATGTGGAGATATTACTGTTTGTGCATTTACAATATTCATTGATTTTTGCCATTGAAAAACATGTTTTTCATATACCAGAAATGTTTGAAGCTACTGACTGAATGAAAGGAGCTGGCATCTCACTCTCTTTGAATCTTCTTTATCATGCTAGGATTAGCAGGAAAAAGCAAAAAATTTCAGAATTGCACCTTGCAATGTGGAGATATTACTGTTTGTGCATTTACAATATTCATTGATTTTTGCCATTGAAAAACATGTTTTTCATATACCAGAAATGTTTGAAGCTACTGACTGAATGAAAGGAGCTGGCATCTCACTCTCTTTGAATCTTCTTTATCATGCTAGGATTAACAGGAAAAAGCAAAAAATTTCAGAATTGCACCGTGCAATGTGGAGATATTACTGTTTGTGCATTTACAATATTCATTGATTTTTGCCATTGAAAAACATGTTTTTCATATACCAGAAATGTTTGAAGCTACTGACTGAATGAAAGGAGCTGGCATCTCACTCTCTTTGAATCTTCTTTATCATGCTAGGATTAACAGGAAAAAGCTAAAAATTTCAGAATTGCACCGTGCAATGTGGAGATATTACTGTTTGTGCATTTACAATATTCATTGATTTTTGCCATTGAAAAACATGTTTTTCATATACCAGAAATGTTTGAAGCTACTGACTGAATGAAAGGAGCTGGCATCTCACTCTCTTTGAATCTTCTTTATCATGCTAAGAGGAGCAGGAAAAAGCAAAAAATTTCAGAATTGCACCTTGCAATGCGGAGAAATTACTGTTTGTGCATTTACAATATTCATTGATTTTTGCCATTGAAAAACGTCCAGAAATGATTGAAGCTACTGACTGAATGAAAGGAGCTGGCATCTCACTCTCTTTGAATCTTCTTTATCATGCTAAGAGGAGCAGGAAAAAGCAAAAAATTTCAGAATTGCACCTTGCAATGCGGAGAAATTACTGTTTGTGCATTTACAATATTCATTGATTTTTGCCGCCATTGAAAAACATCATGTTATTCATATACCAGAAATGTTTGAAGCTACTGACTGAATGAAAGGAGCTGGCATCTCACTCTCTTTGAATCTTCTTTATCATGCTAGGATTAACAGGAAAAAGCTAAAAATTTCAGAATTGCACCGTTCAATGTGGAGATATTACTGTTTGTGCATTTACAATATTCATTGATTTTTGCCATTGAAAAACATGTTTTTCATATACCAGAAATGTTTGAAGCTACTGACTGAATGAAAGGAGCTGGCATCTCACTCTCTTTGAATCTTCTTTATCATGCTAGGATTAGCAGGAAAAAGCAAAAAATTTCAGAATTGCTCCTTGCAATGTGGAGATATTACTGTTTGTGCATTTACAATATTCATTGATTTTTGCCATTGAAAAACATGTTTTTCATATACCAGAAATGTTTGAAGCTACTGACTGAATGAAAGGAGCTGGCATCTCACTCTCTTTGAATCTTCTTTATCATGCTAGGATTAACAGGAAAAAGCAAAAAATTTCAGAATTGCACCTTGCAATGTGGAGATATTACTGTTTGTGCATTTACAATATTCATTGATTTTTGCCATTGAAAAACATGTTTTTCATATACCAGAAATGTTTGAAGCTACTGACTGAATGAAAGGAGCTGGCATCTCACTCTCTTTGAATCTTCTTTATCATGCTAGGATTAACAGGAAAAAGCAAAAAATTTCAGAATTGCACCTTGCAATGTGCAGATATTACTGTTTGTGCATTTACAATATTCATTGATTTTTGCCATTGAAAAACATGTTTTTCATATACCAGAAATGTTTGAAGCTACTGACTGAATGAAAGGAGCTGGCATCTCAACCTCTTTGAATCTTCTTTATCATGCTAGGATTAACAGGAAAAAGCTAAAAATTTCAGAATTGCACCGTGCAATGTGGAGATATTACTGTTTGTGCATTTACAATATTCATTGATTTTTGCCATTGAAAAACATGTTTTTCATATACCAGAAATGTTTGAAGCTACTGACTGAATGAAAGGAGCTGGCATCTCACTCTCTTTGAATCTTCTTTATCATGCTAGGATTAACAGGAAAAAGCTAAAAATTTCAGAATTGCACCGTGCAATGTGGAGATATTACTGTTTGTGCATTTACAATATTCATTGATTTTTGCCATTGAAAAACATGTTTTTCATATACCAGAAATGTTTGAAGCTACTGACTGAATGAAAGGAGCTGGCATCTCACTCTCTTTGAATCTTCTTTATCATGCTAGGATTAGCAGGAAAAAGCAAAAAATTTCAGAATTGCACCTTGCAATGTGGAGATATTACTGTTTGTGCATTTACAATATTCATTGATTTTTGCCATTGAAAAACATGTTTTTCATATACCAGAAATGTTTGAAGCTACTGACTGAATGAAAGGAGCTGGCATCTCACTCTCTTTGAATCTTCTTTATCATGCTAGGATTAACAGGAAAAAGCAAAAAATTTCAGAATTGCACCTTGCAATGTGGAGATATTACTGTTTGTGCATTTACAATATTCATTGATTTTTGCCATTGAAAAACATGTTTTTCATATACCAGAAATGTTTGAAGCTACTGACTGAATGAAAGGAGCTGGCATCTCACTCTCTTTGAATCTTCTTTATCATGCTAGGATTAACAGGAAAAAGCTAAAAATTTCAGAATTGCACCGTGCAATGTGGAGATATTACTGTTTGTGCATTTACAATATTCATTGATTTTTGCCATTGAAAAACATGTTTTTCATATACCAGAAATGTTTGAAGCTACTGACTGAATGAAAGGAGCTGGCATCTCACTCTCTTTGAATCTTCTTTATCATGCTAAGAGGAGCAGGAAAAAGCAAAAAATTTCAGAATTGCACCTTGCAATGCGGAGAAATTACTGTTTGTGCATTTACAATATTCATTGATTTTTGCCATTGAAAAACGTCCAGAAATGATTGAAGCTACTGACTGAATGAAAGGAGCTGGCATCTCACTCTCTTTGAATCTTCTTTATCATGCTAAGAGGAGCAGGAAAAAGCAAAAAATTTCAGAATTGCACCTTGCAATGCGGAGAAATTACTGTTTGTGCATTTACAATATTCATTGATTTTTGCCGCCATTGAAAAACATCATGTTATTCATATACCAGAAATGTTTGAAGCTACTGACTGAATGAAAGGAGCTGGCATCTCACTCTCTTTGAATCTTCTTTATCATGCTAGGATTAACAGGAAAAAGCTAAAAATTTCAGAATTGCACCGTGCAATGTGGAGATATTACTGTTTGTGCATTTACAATATTCATTGATTTTTGCCATTGAAAAACATGTTTTTCATATACCAGAAATGTTTGAAGCTACTGACTGAATGAAAGGAGCTGGCATCTCACTCTCTTTGAATCTTCTTTATCATGCTAGGATTAGCAGGAAAAAGCAAAAAATTTCAGAATTGCACCTTGCAATGTGGAGATATTACTGTTTGTGCATTTACAATATTCATTGATTTTTGCCATTGAAAAACATGTTTTTCATATACCAGAAATGTTTGAAGCTACTGACAATGAAAGGAGCTGGCATCTCACTCTCTTTGAATCTTCTTTATCATGCTAGGATTAACAGGAAAAAGCTAAAAATTTCAGAATTGCACCGTGCAATGTGGAGATATTACTGTTTGTGCATTTACAATATTCATTGATTTTTGCCATTGAAAAACATGTTTTTCATATACCAGAAATGTTTGAAGCTACTGACTGAATGAAAGGAGCTGGCATCTCACTCTCTTTGAATGTTCTTTATCATGCTAGGATTAGCAGGAAAAAGCAAAAAATTTCAGAATTGCACCTTGCAATGTGGAGATATTACTGTTTGTGCATTTACAATATTCATTGATTTTTGCCATTGAAAAACATGTTTTTCATATACCAGAAATGTTTGAAGCTACTGACTGAATGAAAGGAGCTGGCATCTCACTCTCTTTGAATCTTCTTTATCATGCTAGGATTAACAGGAAAAAGCTAAAAATTTCAGAATTGCACCGTGCAATGTGGAGATATTACTGTTTGTGCATTTACAATATTCATTGATTTTTGCCATTGAAAAACATGTTTTTCATATACCAGAAATGTTTGAAGCTACTGACTGAATGAAAGGAGCTGGCATCTCACTCTCTTTGAATCTTCTTTATCATGCTAGGATTAACAGGAAAAAGCAAAAAATTTCAGAATTGCACCTTGCAATGTGGAGATATTACTGTTTGTGCATTTACAATATTCATTGATTTTTGCCATTGAAAAACATGTTTTTCATATACCAGAAATGTTTGAAGCTACTGACTGAATGAAAGGAGCTGGCATCTCACTCTCTTTGAATCTTCTTTATCATGCTAGGATTAGCAGGAAAAAGCAAAAAATTTCAGAATTGCACCTTGCAATGTGGAGATATTACTGTTTGTGCATTTACAATATTCATTGATTTTTGCCATTGAAAAACATGTTTTTCATATACCAGAAATGTTTGAAGCTACTGACTGAATGAAAGGAGCTGGCATCTCACTCTCTTTGAATCTTCTTTATCATGCTAGGATTAACAGGAAAAAGCTAAAAATTTCAGAATTGCACCGTGCAATGTGGAGATATTACTGTTTGTGCATTTACAATATTCATTGATTTTTGCCATTGAAAAACATGTTTTTCATATACCAGAAATGTTTGAAGCTACTGACTGAATGAAAGGAGCTGGCATCTCACTCTCTTTGAATCTTCTTTATCATGCTAGGATTAACAGGAAAAAGCAAAAAATTTCAGAATTGCACCTTGCAATGTGGAGATATTACTGTTTGTGCATTTACAATATTCATTGATTTTTGCCATTGAAAAACATGTTTTTCATATACCAGAAATGTTTGAAGCTACTGACTGAATGAAAGGAGCTGGCATCTCACTCTCTTTGAATCTTCTTTATCATGCTAGGATTAGCAGGAAAAAGCAAAAAATTTCAGAATTGCACCTTGCAATGTGGAGATATTACTGTTTGTGCATTTACAATATTCATTGATTTTTGCCATTGAAAAACATGTTTTTCATATACCAGAAATGTTTGAAGCTACTGACTGAATGAAAGGAGCTGGCATCTCACTCTCTTTGAATCTTCTTTATCATGCTAGGATTAACAGGAAAAAGCTAAAAATTTCAGAATTGCACCGTGCAATGTGGAGATATTACTGTTTGTGCATTTACAATATTCATTGATTTTTGCCATTGAAAAACATGTTTTTCATATACCAGAAATGTTTGAAGCTACTGACTGAATGAAAGGAGCTGGCATCTCACTCTCTTTGAATCTTCTTTATCATGCTAAGAGGAGCAGGAAAAAGCAAAAAATTTCAGAATTGCACCTTGCAATGCGGAGAAATTACTGTTTGTGCATTTACAATATTCATTAATTTTTGCCATTGAAAAACATCATGTTATTCATATACCAGAAATGATTGAAGCTACTGACTGAATGAAAGGAGCTGGCATCTCACTCTCTTTGAATCTTCTTTATCATGCTAAGAGGAGCAGGAAAAAGCAAAAAATTTCAGAATTGCACCTTGCAATGCGGAGAAATTACTGTTTGTGCATTTACAATATTCATTGATTTTTGCCATTGAAAAACATCATGTTATTCATATACCAGAAATGTTTGAAGCTACTGACTGAATGAAAGGAGCTGGCATCTCACTCTCTTTGAATCTTCTTTATCATACTAAGAGGAGCAGGAAAAAGCAAAAAATTTCAGAATTGCACCTTGCAATGCGGAGAAATTACTGTTTGTGCATTTACAATATTCATTGATTTTTGCCATTGAAAAACGTCCAGAAATGATTGAAGCTACTGACTGAATGAAAGGAGCTGGCATCTCACTCTCTTTGAATCTTCTTTATCATGCTAAGAGGAGCAGGAAAAAGCAAAAAATTTCAGAATTGCACCTTGCAATGCGGAGAAATTACTGTTTGTGCATTTACAATATTCATTGATTTTTGCCATTGAAAAACGTCCAGAAATGATTGAAGCTACTGACTGAATGAAAGGAGCTGGCATCTCACTCTCTTTGAATCTTCTTTATCATGCTAAGAGGAGCAGGAAAAAGCAAAAAATTTCAGAATTGCACCTTGCAATGCGGAGAAATTACTGTTTGTGCATTTACAATATTCATTGATTTTTGCCGCCATTGAAAAACATCATGTTATTCATATACCAGAAATGTTTGAAGCTACTGACTGAATGAAAGGAGCTGGCATCTCACTCTCTTTGAATCTTCTTTATCATGCTAGGATTAACAGGAAAAAGCTAAAAATTTCAGAATTGCACCGTGCAATGTGGAGATATTACTGTTTGTGCATTTACAATATTCATTGATTTTTGCCATTGAAAAACATGTTTTTCATATACCAGAAATGTTTGAAGCTACTGACTGAATGAAAGGAGCTGGCATCTCACTCTCTTTGAATCTTCTTTATCATGCTAGGATTAGCAGGAAAAAGCAAAAAATTTCAGAATTGCTCCTTGCAATGTGGAGATATTACTGTTTGTGCATTTACAATATTCATTGATTTTTGCCATTGAAAAACATGTTTTTCATATACCAGAAATGTTTGAAGCTACTGACTGAATGAAAGGAGCTGGCATCTCACTCTCTTTGAATCTTCTTTATCATGCTAGGATTAGCAGGAAAAAGCAAAAAATTTCAGAATTGCACCTTGCAATGTGGAGATATTACTGTTTGTGCATTTACAATATTCATTGATTTTTGCCATTGAAAAACATGTTTTTCATATACCAGAAATGTTTGAAGCTACTGACTGAATGAAAGGAGCTGGCATCTCACTCTCTTTGAATCTTCTTTATCATGCTAGGATTAACAGGAAAAAGCAAAAAATTTCAGAATTGCACCTTGCAATGTGGAGATATTACTGTTTGTGCATTTACAATATTCATTGATTTTTGCCATTGAAAAACATGTTTTTCATATACCAGAAATGTTTGAAGCTACTGACTGAATGAAAGGAGCTGGCATCTCACTCTCTTTGAATCTTCTTTATCATGCTAGGATTAACAGGAAAAAGCTAAAAATTTCAGAATTGCACCGTGCAATGTTGAGATATTACTGTTTGTGCATTTACAATATTCATTGATTTTTGCCATTGAAAAACATGTTTTTCATATACCAGAAATGTTTGAAGCTACTGACTGAATGAAAGGAGCTGGCATCTCACTCTCTCTTTGAATCTTCTTTATCATGCTAGGATTAACAGGAAAAAGCAAAAAATTTCAGAATTGCACCTTGCAATGTGGAGATATTACTGTTTGTGCATTTACAATATTCATTGATTTTTGCCATTGAAAAACATGTTTTTCATATACCAGAAATGTTTGAAGCTACTGACTGAATGAAAGGAGCTGGCATCTCACTCTCTTTGAATCTTCTTTATCATGCTAGGATTAACAGGAAAAAGCTAAAAATTTCAGAATTGCACCGTGCAATGTTGAGATATTACTGTTTGTGCATTTACAATATTCATTGATTTTTGCCATTGAAAAACGTTTTTCATATACCAGAAATGTTTGAAGCTACTGACTGAATGAAAGGAGCTGGCATCTCACTCTCTTTGAATCTTCTTTATCATGCTAGGATTAGCAGGAAAAAGCAAAAAATTTCAGAATTGCACCTTGCAATGTGGAGATATTACTGTTTGTGCATTTACAATATTCATTGATTTTTGCCATTGAAAAACATGTTTTTCATATACCAGAAATGTTTGAAGCTACTGACTGAATGAAAGGAGCTGGCATCTCACTCTCTTTGAATCTTCTTTATCATGCTAGGATTAACAGGAAAAAGCTAAAAATTTCAGAATTGCACAGTGCAATGTGGAGATATTACTGTTTGTGCATTTACAATATTCATTGATTTTTGCCATTGAAAAACATGTTTTTCATATACCAGAAATGTTTGAAGCTACTGACTGAATGAAAGGAGCTGGCATCTCACTCTCTTTGAATCTTCTTTATCATGCTAGGATTAGCAGGAAAAAGCAAAAAATTTCAGAATTGCACCTTGCAATGTGGAGATATTACTGTTTGTGCATTTACAATATTCATTGATTTTTGCCATTGAAAAACATGTTTTTCATATACCAGAAATGTTTGAAGCTACTGACTGAATGAAAGGAGCTGGCATCTCACTCTCTTTGAATCTTCTTTATCATGCTAGGATTAACAGGAAAAAGCAAAAAATTTCAGAATTGCACCTTGCAATGTGGAGATATTACTGTTTGTGCATTTACAATATTCATTGATTTTTGCCATTGAAAAACGTCCAGAAATGTTTGAAGCTACTGACTGAATGAAAGGAGCTGGCATCTCACTCTCTTTGAATCTTCTTTATCATGCTAGGATTAGCAGGAAAAAGCAAAAAATTTCAGAATTGCACCTTGCAATGTGGAGATATTACTGTTTGTGCATTTACAATATTCATTGATTTTTGCCATTGAAAAACGTCCAGAAATGTTTGAAGCTACTGACTGAATGAAAGGAGCTGGCATCTCACTCTCTTTGAATCTTCTTTATCATGCTAGGATTAACAGGAAAAAGCTAAAAATTTCAGAATTGCACCGTGCAATGTGGAGATATTACTGTTTGTGCATTTACAATATTCATTGATTTTTGCCATTGAAAAACATGTTTTTCATATACCAGAAATGTTTGAAGCTACTGACTGAATGAAAGGAGCTGGCATCTCACTCTCTTTGAATCTTCTTTATCATGCTAGGATTAGCAGGAAAAAGCAAAAAATTTCAGAATTGCACCTTGCAATGTGGAGATATTACTGTTTGTGCATTTACAATATTCATTGATTTTTGCCATTGAAAAACATGTTTTTCATATACCAGAAATGTTTGAAGCTACTGACTGAATGAAAGGAGCTGGCATCTCACTCTCTCTTTGAATCTTCTTTATCATGCTAGGATTAACAGGAAAAAGCAAAAAATTTCAGAATTGCACCTTGCAATGTGGAGATATTACTGTTTGTGCATTTACAATATTCATTGATTTTTGCCATTGAAAAACATGTTTTTCATATACCAGAAATGTTTGAAGCTACTGACTGAATGAAAGGAGCTGGCATCTCACTCTCTTTGAATCTTCTTTATCATGCTAGGATTAACAGGAAAAAGCTAAAAATTTCAGAATTGCACCGTGCAATGTTGAGATATTACTGTTTGTGCATTTACAATATTCATTGATTTTTGCCATTGAAAAACGTTTTTCATATACCAGAAATGTTTGAAGCTACTGACTGAATGAAAGGAGCTGGCATCTCACTCTCTTTGAATCTTCTTTATCATGCTAGGATTAGCAGGAAAAAGCAAAAAATTTCAGAATTGCACCTTGCAATGTGGAGATATTACTGTTTGTGCATTTACAATATTCATTGATTTTTGCCATTGAAAAACATGTTTTTCATATACCAGAAATGTTTGAAGCTACTGACTGAATGAAAGGAGCTGGCATCTCACTCTCTTTGAATCTTCTTTATCATGCTAGGATTAGCAGGAAAAAGCAAAAAATTTCAGAATTGCACCTTGCAATGTGGAGATATTACTGTTTGTGCATTTACAATATTCATTGATTTTTGCCATTGAAAAACATGTTTTTCATATACCAGAAATGTTTGAAGCTACTGACTGAATGAAAGGAGCTGGCATCTCACTCTCTTTGAATCTTCTTTATCATGCTAGGATTAACAGGAAAAAGCTAAAAATTTCAGAATTGCACCGTGCAATGTGGAGATATTACTGTTTGTGCATTTACAATATTCATTGATTTTTGCCATTGAAAAACATGTTTTTCATATACCAGAAATGTTTGAAGCTACTGACTGAATGAAAGGAGCTGGCATCTCACTCTCTTTGAATCTTCTTTATCATGCTAGGATTAGCAGGAAAAAGCAAGAAATTTCAGAATTGCACCTTGCAATGTGGAGATATTACTGTTTGTGCAGTTACAATATTCATTGATTTTTGCCATTGAAAAACATGTTTTTCATATACCAGAAATGTTTGAAGCTACTGACTGAATGAAAGGAGCTGGCATCTCACTCTCTTTGAATCTTTATCATGCTAGGATTAACAGGAAAAAGCAAAATATTTCAGAATTGCACCTTGCAATGTGGAGATATTACTGTTTGTGCATTTACAATATTCATTGATTTTTGCCATTGAAAAACATGTTTTTCATATACCAGAAATGTTTGAAGCTACTGACTGAATGAAAGGAGCTGGCATCTCACTCTCTTTGAATCTTCTTTATCATGCTAGGATTAACAGGAAAAAGCTAAAAATTTCAGAATTGCACCGTGCAATGTGGAGATATTACTGTTTGTGCATTTACAATATTCATTGATTTTTGCCATTGAAAAACATGTTTTTCATATACCAGAAATGTTTGAAGCTACTGACTGAATGAAAGGAGCTGGCATCTCACTCTCTTTGAATCTTCTTTATCATGCTAGGATTAGCAGGAAAAAGCAAAAAATTTCAGAATTGCACCTTGCAATGTGGAGATATTACTGTTTGTGCATTTACAATATTCATTGATTTTTGCCATTGAAAAACATGTTTTTCATATACCAGAAATGTTTGAAGCTACTGACTGAATGAAAGGAGCTGGCATCTCACTCTCTTTGAATCTTCTTTATCATGCTAGGATTAGCAGGAAAAAGCAAAAAATTTCAGAATTGCACCTTGCAATGTGGAGATATTACTGTTTGTGCATTTACAATATTCATTGATTTTTGCCATTGAAAAACATGTTTTTCATATACCAGAAATGTTTGAAGCTACTGACTGAATGAAAGGAGCTGGCATCTCACTCTCTTTGAATCTTCTTTATCATGCTAGGATTAACAGGAAAAAGCTAAAAATTTCAGAATTGCACCGTGCAATGTGGAGATATTACTGTTTGTGCATTTACAATATTCATTGATTTTTGCCATTGAAAAACATGTTTTTCATATACCAGAAATGTTTGAAGCTACTGACTGAATGAAAGGAGCTGGCATCTCACTCTCTTTGAATCTTCTTTATCATGCTAGGATTAGCAGGAAAAAGCAAAAAATTTCAGAATTGCACCTTGCAATGTGGAGATATTACTGTTTGTGCATTTACAATATTCATTGATTTTTGCCATTGAAAAACATGTTTTTCATATACCAGAAATGTTTGAAGCTACTGACTGAATGAAAGGAGCTGGCATCTCACTCTCTTTGAATCTTTATCATGCTAGGATTAACAGGAAAAAGCAAAATATTTCAGAATTGCACCTTGCAATGTGGAGATATTACTGTTTGTGCATTTACAATATTCATTGATTTTTGCCATTGAAAAACATGTTTTTCATATACCAGAAATGTTTGAAGCTACTGACTGAATGAAAGGAGCTGGCATCTCACTCTCTTTGAATCTTCTTTATCATGCTAGGATTAACAGGAAAAAGCTAAAAATTTCAGAATTGCACCGTGCAATGTTGAGATATTACTGTTTGTGCATTTACAATATTCATTGATTTTTGCCATTGAAAAACATGTTTTTCATATACCAGAAATGTTTGAAGCTACTGACTGAATGAAAGGAGCTGGCATCTCACTCTCTTTGAATCTTCTTTATCATGCTAGGATTAGCAGGAAAAAGCAAAAAATTTCAGAATTGCACCTTGCAATGTGGAGATATTACTGTTTGTGCATTTACAATATTCATTGATTTTTGCCATTGAAAAACATGTTTTTCATATACCAGAAATGTTTGAAGCTACTGACTGAATGAAAGGAGCTGGCATCTCACTCTCTTTGAATCTTCTTTATCATGCTAGGATTAACAGGAAAAAGCTAAAAATTTCAGAATTGCACCGTGCAATGTGGAGATATTACTGTTTGTGCATTTACAATATTCATTGATTTTTGCCATTGAAAAACATGTTTTTCATATACCAGAAATGTTTGAAGCTACTGACTGAATGAAAGGAGCTGGCATCTCACTCTCTTTGAATCTTCTTTATCATGCTAGGATTAGCAGGAAAAAGCAAAAAATTTCAGAATTGCACCTTGCAATGTGGAGATATTACTGTTTGTGCATTTACAATATTCATTGATTTTTGCCATTGAAAAACATGTTTTTCATATACCAGAAATGTTTGAAGCTACTGACTGAATGAAAGGAGCTGGCATCTCACTCTCTTTGAATCTTCTTTATCATGCTAGGATTAACAGGAAAAAGCTAAAAATTTCAGAATTGCACCGTGCAATGTGGAGATATTACTGTTTGTGCATTTACAATATTCATTGATTTTTGCCATTGAAAAACATGTTTTTCATATACCAGAAATGTTTGAAGCTACTGACTGAATGAAAGGAGCTGGCATCTCACTCTCTTTGAATCTTCTTTATCATGCTAGGATTAGCAGGAAAAAGCAAAAAATTTCAGAATTGCACCTTGCAATGTGGAGATATTACTGTTTGTGCATTTACAATATTCATTGATTTTTGCCATTGAAAAACATGTTTTTCATATACCAGAAATGTTTGAAGCTACTGACTGAATGAAAGGAGCTGGCATCTCACTCTCTTTGAATCTTTATCATGCTAGGATTAACAGGAAAAAGCAAAATATTTCAGAATTGCACCTTGCAATGTGGAGATATTACTGTTTGTGCATTTACAATATTCATTGATTTTTGCCATTGAAAAACATGTTTTTCATATACCAGAAATGTTTGAAGCTACTGACTGAATGAAAGGAGCTGGCATCTCACTCTCTTTGAATCTTCTTTATCATGCTAGGATTAACAGGAAAAAGCTAAAAATTTCAGAATTGCACCGTGCAATGTGGAGATATTACTGTTTGTGCATTTACAATATTCATTGATTTTTGCCATTGAAAAACATGTTTTTCATATACCAGAAATGTTTGAAGCTACTGACTGAATGAAAGGAGCTGGCATCTCACTCTCTTTGAATCTTCTTTATCATGCTAGGATTAGCAGGAAAAAGCAAAAAATTTCAGAATTGCACCTTGCAATGTGGAGATATTACTGTTTGTGCATTTACAATATTCATTGATTTTTGCCATTGAAAAACATGTTTTTCATATACCAGAAATGTTTGAAGCTACTGACTGAATGAAAGGAGCTGGCATCTCACTCTCTTTGAATCTTCTTTATCATGCTAGGATTAACAGGAAAAAGCTAAAAATTTCAGAATTGCACCGTGCAATGTGGAGATATTACTGTTTGTGCATTTACAATATTCATTGATTTTTGCCATTGAAAAACATGTTTTTCATATACCAGAAATGTTTGAAGCTACTGACTGAATGAAAGGAGCTGGCATCTCACTCTCTTTGAATCTTCTTTATCATGCTAGGATTAGCAGGAAAAAGCAAAAAATTTCAGAATTGCACCTTGCAATGTGGAGATATTACTGTTTGTGCATTTACAATATTCATTGATTTTTGCCATTGAAAAACATGTTTTTCATATACCAGAAATGTTTGAAGCTACTGACTGAATGAAAGGAGCTGGCATCTCACTCTCTTTGAATCTTCTTTATCATGCTAGGATTAGCAGGAAAAAGCAAAAAATTTCAGAATTGCACCTTGCAATGTGGAGATATTACTGTTTGTGCATTTACAATATTCATTGATTTTTGCCATTGAAAAACATGTTTTTCATATACCAGAAATGTTTGAAGCTACTGACTGAATGAAAGGAGCTGGCATCTCACTCTCTTTGAATCTTCTTTATCATGCTAGGATTAACAGGAAAAAGCAAAAAATTTCAGAATTGCACCGTGCAATGTGGAGATATTACTGTTTGTGCATTTACAATATTCATTGATTTTTGCCATTGAAAAACATGTTTTTCATATACCAGAAATGTTTGAAGCTACTGACTGAATGAAAGGAGCTGGCATCTCACTCTCTTTGAATCTTCTTTATCATGCTAGGATTAACAGGAAAAAGCTAAAAATTTCAGAATTGCACCGTGCAATGTGGAGATATTACTGTTTGTGCATTTACAATATTCATTGATTTTTGCCATTGAAAAACATGTTTTTCATATACCAGAAATGTTTGAAGCTACTGACTGAATGAAAGGAGTTGGCATCTCACTCTCTTTGAATCTTCTTTATCATGCTAAGAGGAGCAGGAAAAAGCAAAAAATTTCAGAATTGCACCTTGCAATGCGGAGAAATTACTGTTTGTGCATTTACAATATTCATTGATTTTTGCCATTGAAAAACGTCCAGAAATGATTGAAGCTACTGACTGAATGAAAGGAGCTGGCATCTCACTCTCTTTGAATCTTCTTTATCATGCTAAGAGGAGCAGGAAAAAGCAAAAAATTTCAGAATTGCACCTTGCAATGCGGAGAAATTACTGTTTGTGCATTTACAATATTCATTGATTTTTGCCGCCATTGAAAAACATCATGTTATTCATATACCAGAAATGTTTGAAGCTACTGACTGAATGAAAGGAGCTGGCATCTCACTCTCTTTGAATCTTCTTTATCATGCTAGGATTAACAGGAAAAAGCTAAAAATTTCAGAATTGCACCGTGCAATGTGGAGATATTACTGTTTGTGCATTTACAATATTCATTGATTTTTGCCATTGAAAAACATGTTTTTCATATACCAGAAATGTTTGAAGCTACTGACTGAATGAAAGGAGCTGGCATCTCACTCTCTTTGAATCTTCTTTATCATGCTAGGATTAGCAGGAAAAAGCAAAAAATTTCAGAATTGCTCCTTGCAATGTGGAGATATTACTGTTTGTGCATTTACAATATTCATTGATTTTTGCCATTGAAAAACATGTTTTTCATATACCAGAAATGTTTGAAGCTACTGACTGAATGAAAGGAGCTGGCATCTCACTCTCTTTGAATCTTCTTTATCATGCTAGGATTAACAGGAAAAAGCAAAAAATTTCAGAATTGCACCTTGCAATGTGGAGATATTACTGTTTGTGCATTTACAATATTCATTGATTTTTGCCATTGAAAAACATGTTTTTCATATACCAGAAATGTTTGAAGCTACTGACTGAATGAAAGGAGCTGGCATCTCACTCTCTTTGAATCTTCTTTATCATGCTAGGATTAACAGGAAAAAGCAAAAAATTTCAGAATTGCACCTTGCAATGTGCAGAAATTACTGTTTGTGCATTTACAATATTCATTGATTTTTGCCATTGAAAAACATGTTTTTCATATACCAGAAATGTTTGAAGCTACTGACTGAATGAAAGGAGCTGGCATCTCAACCTCTTTGAATCTTCTTTATCATGCTAGGATTAACAGGAAAAAGCTAAAAATTTCAGAATTGCACCGTGCAATGTGGAGATATTACTGTTTGTGCATTTACAATATTCATTGATTTTTGCCATTGAAAAACATGTTTTTCATATACCAGAAATGTTTGAAGCTACTGACTGAATGAAAGGAGCTGGCATCTCACTCTCTTTGAATCTTCTTTATCATGCTAGGATTAACAGGAAAAAGCTAAAAATTTCAGAATTGCACCGTGCAATGTGGAGATATTACTGTTTGTGCATTTACAATATTCATTGATTTTTGCCATTGAAAAACATGTTTTTCATATACCAGAAATGTTTGAAGCTACTGACTGAATGAAAGGAGCTGGCATCTCACTCTCTTTGAATCTTCTTTATCATGCTAGGATTAGCAGGAAAAAGCAAAAAATTTCAGAATTGCACCTTGCAATGTGGAGATATTACTGTTTGTGCATTTACAATATTCATTGATTTTTGCCATTGAAAAACATGTTTTTCATATACCAGAAATGTTTGAAGCTACTGACTGAATGAAAGGAGCTGGCATCTCACTCTCTTTGAATCTTCTTTATCATGCTAGGATTAACAGGAAAAAGCAAAAAATTTCAGAATTGCACCTTGCAATGTGGAGATATTACTGTTTGTGCATTTACAATATTCATTGATTTTTGCCATTGAAAAACATGTTTTTCATATACCAGAAATGTTTGAAGCTACTGACTGAATGAAAGGAGCTGGCATCTCACTCTCTTTGAATCTTCTTTATCATGCTAGGATTAACAGGAAAAAGCTAAAAATTTCAGAATTGCACCGTGCAATGTGGAGATATTACTGTTTGTGCATTTACAATATTCATTGATTTTTGCCATTGAAAAACATGTTTTTCATATACCAGAAATGTTTGAAGCTACTGACTGAATGAAAGGAGCTGGCATCTCACTCTCTTTGAATCTTCTTTATCATGCTAAGAGGAGCAGGAAAAAGCAAAAAATTTCAGAATTGCACCTTGCAATGCGGAGAAATTACTGTTTGTGCATTTACAATATTCATTGATTTTTGCCATTGAAAAACGTCCAGAAATGATTGAAGCTACTGACTGAATGAAAGGAGCTGGCATCTCACTCTCTTTGAATCTTCTTTATCATGCTAAGAGGAGCAGGAAAAAGCAAAAAATTTCAGAATTGCACCTTGCAATGCGGAGAAATTACTGTTTGTGCATTTACAATATTCATTGATTTTTGCCGCCATTGAAAAACATCATGTTATTCATATACCAGAAATGTTTGAAGCTACTGACTGAATGAAAGGAGCTGGCATCTCACTCTCTTTGAATCTTCTTTATCATGCTAGGATTAACAGGAAAAAGCTAAAAATTTCAGAATTGCACCGTGCAATGTGGAGATATTACTGTTTGTGCATTTACAATATTCATTGATTTTTGCCATTGAAAAACATGTTTTTCATATACCAGAAATGTTTGAAGCTACTGACTGAATGAAAGGAGCTGGCATCTCACTCTCTTTGAATCTTCTTTATCATGCTAGGATTAGCAGGAAAAAGCAAAAAATTTCAGAATTGCTCCTTGCAATGTGGAGATATTACTGTTTGTGCATTTACAATATTCATTGATTTTTGCCATTGAAAAACATGTTTTTCATATACCAGAAATGTTTGAAGCTACTGACTGAATGAAAGGAGCTGGCATCTCACTCTCTTTGAATCTTCTTTATCATGCTAGGATTAACAGGAAAAAGCAAAAAATTTCAGAATTGCACCTTGCAATGTGGAGATATTACTGTTTGTGCATTTACAATATTCATTGATTTTTGCCATTGAAAAACATGTTTTTCATATACCAGAAATGTTTGAAGCTACTGACTGAATGAAAGGAGCTGGCATCTCACTCTCTTTGAATCTTCTTTATCATGCTAGGATTAACAGGAAAAAGCAAAAAATTTCAGAATTGCACCTTGCAATGTGCAGATATTACTGTTTGTGCATTTACAATATTCATTGATTTTTGCCATTGAAAAACATGTTTTTCATATACCAGAAATGTTTGAAGCTACTGACTGAATGAAAGGAGCTGGCATCTCAACCTCTTTGAATCTTCTTTATCATGCTAGGATTAACAGGAAAAAGCTAAAAATTTCAGAATTGCACCGTGCAATGTGGAGATATTACTGTTTGTGCATTTACAATATTCATTGATTTTTGCCATTGAAAAACATGTTTTTCATATACCAGAAATGTTTGAAGCTACTGACTGAATGAAAGGAGCTGGCATCTCACTCTCTTTGAATCTTCTTTATCATGCTAGGATTAACAGGAAAAAGCTAAAAATTTCAGAATTGCACCGTGCAATGTGGAGATATTACTGTTTGTGCATTTACAATATTCATTGATTTTTGCCATTGAAAAACATGTTTTTCATATACCAGAAATGTTTGAAGCTACTGACTGAATGAAAGGAGCTGGCATCTCACTCTCTTTGAATCTTCTTTATCATGCTAGGATTAGCAGGAAAAAGCAAAAAATTTCAGAATTGCACCTTGCAATGTGGAGATATTACTGTTTGTGCATTTACAATATTCATTGATTTTTGCCATTGAAAAACATGTTTTTCATATACCAGAAATGTTTGAAGCTACTGACTGAATGAAAGGAGCTGGCATCTCACTCTCTTTGAATCTTCTTTATCATGCTAGGATTAACAGGAAAAAGCAAAAAATTTCAGAATTGCACCTTGCAATGTGGAGATATTACTGTTTGTGCATTTACAATATTCATTGATTTTTGCCATTGAAAAACATGTTTTTCATATACCAGAAATGTTTGAAGCTACTGACTGAATGAAAGGAGCTGGAATCTCACTCTCTTTGAATCTTCTTTATCATGCTAGGATTAACAGGAAAAAGCTAAAAATTTCAGAATTGCACCGTGCAATGTGGAGATATTACTGTTTGTGCATTTACAATATTCATTGATTTTTGCCATTGAAAAACATGTTTTTCATATACCAGAAATGTTTGAAGCTACTGACTGAATGAAAGGAGCTGGCATCTCACTCTCTTTGAATCTTCTTTATCATGCTAAGAGGAGCAGGAAAAAGCAAAAAATTTCAGAATTGCACCTTGCAATGCGGAGAAATTACTGTTTGTGCATTTACAATATTCATTGATTTTTGCCATTGAAAAACGTCCAGAAATGATTGAAGCTACTGACTGAATGAAAGGAGCTGGCATCTCACTCTCTTTGAATCTTCTTTATCATGCTAAGAGGAGCAGGAAAAAGCAAAAAATTTCAGAATTGCACCTTGCAATGCGGAGAAATTACTGTTTGTGCATTTACAATATTCATTGATTTTTGCCGCCATTGAAAAACATCATGTTATTCATATACCAGAAATGTTTGAAGCTACTGACTGAATGAAAGGAGCTGGCATCTCACTCTCTTTGAATCTTCTTTATCATGCTAGGATTAACAGGAAAAAGCTAAAAATTTCAGAATTGCACCGTGCAATGTGGAGATATTACTGTTTGTGCATTTACAATATTCATTGATTTTTGCCATTGAAAAACATGTTTTTCATATACCAGAAATGTTTGAAGCTACTGACTGAATGAAAGGAGCTGGCATCTCACTCTCTTTGAATCTTCTTTATCATGCTAGGATTAGCAGGAAAAAGCAAAAAATTTCAGAATTGCTCCTTGCAATGTGGAGATATTACTGTTTGTGCATTTACAATATTCATTGATTTTTGCCATTGAAAAACATGTTTTTCATATACCAGAAATGTTTGAAGCTACTGACTGAATGAAAGGAGCTGGCATCTCACTCTCTTTGAATCTTCTTTATCATGCTAGGATTAACAGGAAAAAGCAAAAAATTTCAGAATTGCACCTTGCAATGTGGAGATATTACTGTTTGTGCATTTACAATATTCATTGATTTTTGCCATTGAAAAACATGTTTTTCATATACCAGAAATGTTTGAAGCTACTGACTGAATGAAAGGAGCTGGCATCTCACTCTCTTTGAATCTTCTTTATCATGCTAGGATTAACAGGAAAAAGCAAAAAATTTCAGAATTGCACCTTGCAATGTGCAGATATTACTGTTTGTGCATTTACAATATTCATTGATTTTTGCCATTGAAAAACATGTTTTTCATATACCAGAAATGTTTGAAGCTACTGACTGAATGAAAGGAGCTGGCATCTCACTCTCTTTGAATCTTCTTTATCATGCTAGGATTAGCAGGAAAAAGCAAAAAATTTCAGAATTGCTCCTTGCAATGTGGAGATATTACTGTTTGTGCATTTACAATATTCATTGATTTTTGCCATTGAAAAACATGTTTTTCATATACCAGAAATGTTTGAAGCTACTGACTGAATGAAAGGAGCTGGCATCTCACTCTCTTTGAATCTTCTTTATCATGCTAGGATTAACAGGAAAAAGCAAAAAATTTCAGAATTGCACCTTGCAATGTGGAGATATTACTGTTTGTGCATTTACAATATTCATTGATTTTTGCCATTGAAAAACATGTTTTTCATATACCAGAAATGTTTGAAGCTACTGACTGAATGAAAGGAGCTGGCATCTCACTCTCTTTGAATCTTCTTTATCATGCTAGGATTAACAGGAAAAAGCAAAAAATTTCAGAATTGCACCTTGCAATGTGCAGATATTACTGTTTGTGCATTTACAATATTCATTGATTTTTGCCATTGAAAAACATGTTTTTCATATACCAGAAATGTTTGAAGCTACTGACTGAATGAAAGGAGCTGGCATCTCAACCTCTTTGAATCTTCTTTATCATGCTAGGATTAACAGGAAAAAGCTAAAAATTTCAGAATTGCACCGTGCAATGTGGAGATATTACTGTTTGTGCATTTACAATATTCATTGATTTTTGCCATTGAAAAACATGTTTTTCATATACCAGAAATGTTTGAAGCTACTGACTGAATGAAAGGAGCTGGCATCTCACTCTCTTTGAATCTTCTTTATCATGCTAGGATTAACAGGAAAAAGCTAAAAATTTCAGAATTGCACCGTGCAATGTGGAGATATTACTGTTTGTGCATTTACAATATTCATTGATTTTTGCCATTGAAAAACATGTTTTTCATATACCAGAAATGTTTGAAGCTACTGACTGAATGAAAGGAGCTGGCATCTCACTCTCTTTGAATCTTCTTTATCATGCTAGGATTAGCAGGAAAAAGCAAAAAATTTCAGAATTGCACCTTGCAATGTGGAGATATTACTGTTTGTGCATTTACAATATTCATTGATTTTTGCCATTGAAAAACATGTTTTTCATATACCAGAAATGTTTGAAGCTACTGACTGAATGAAAGGAGCTGGCATCTCACTCTCTTTGAATCTTCTTTATCATGCTAGGATTAACAGGAAAAAGCAAAAAATTTCAGAATTGCACCTTGCAATGTGGAGATATTACTGTTTGTGCATTTACAATATTCATTGATTTTTGCCATTGAAAAACATGTTTTTCATATACCAGAAATGTTTGAAGCTACTGACTGAATGAAAGGAGCTGGCATCTCACTCTCTTTGAATCTTCTTTATCATGCTAGGATTAGCAGGAAAAAGCAAAAAATTTCAGAATTGCACCTTGCAATGTGGAGATATTACTGTTTGTGCATTTACAATATTCATTGATTTTTGCCATTGAAAAACATGTTTTTCATATACCAGAAATGTTTGAAGCTACTGACTGAATGAAAGGAGCTGGCATCTCACTCTCTTTGAATCTTCTTTATCATGCTAGGATTAGCAGGATAAAGCAAAAAATTTCAGAATTGCACCTTGCAATGTGGAGATATTACTGTTTGTGCATTTACAATATTCATTGATTTTTGCCATTGAAAAACATGTTTTTCATATACCAGAAATGTTTGAAGCTACTGACTGAATGAAAGGAGCTGGCATCTCACTCTCTTTGAATCTTCTTTATCATGCTAGGATTAACAGGAAAAAGCAAAAAATTTCAGAATTGCACCTTGCAATGTGGAGATATTACTGTTTGTGCATTTACAATATTCATTGATTTTTGCCATTGAAAAACATGTTTTTCATATACCAGAAATGTTTGAAGCTACTGACTGAATGAAAGGAGCTGGCATCTCACTCTCTTTGAATCTTCTTTATCATGCTAGGATTAGCAGGAAAAAGCAAAAAATTTCAGAATTGCACCTTGCAATGTGGAGATATTACTGTTTGTGCATTTACAATATTCATTGATTTTTGCCATTGAAAAACATGTTTTTCATATACCAGAAATGTTTGAAGCTACTGACTGAATGAAAGGAGCTGGCATCTCACTCTCTTTGAATCTTCTTTATCATGCTAGGATTAGCAGGATAAAGCAAAAAATTTCAGAATTGCACCTTGCAATGTGGAGATATTACTGTTTGTGCATTTACAATATTCATTGATTTTTGCCATTGAAAAACATGTTTTTCATATACCAGAAATGTTTGAAGCTACTGACTGAATGAAAGGAGCTGGCATCTCACTCTCTTTGAATCTTCTTTATCATGCTAGGATTAACAGGAAAAAGCAAAAAATTTCAGAATTGCACCTTGCAATGTGGAGATATTACTGTTTGTGCATTTACAATATTCATTGATTTTTGCCATTGAAAAACGTCCAGAAATGTTTGAAGCTACTGACTGAATGAAAGGAGCTGGCATCTCACTCTCTTTGAATCTTCTTTATCATGCTAGGATTAGCAGGAAAAAGCAAAAAATTTCAGAATTGCACCTTGCAATGTGGAGATATTACTGTTTGCGCATTTACAATATTCATTGATTTTTGCCATTGAAAAACATCCAGAAATGTTTGAAGCTACTGACTGAATGAAAGGAGCTGGCATCTCACTCTCTTTGAA
Source organism: Phyllobates terribilis (assembly GCF_046119375.1). Taxonomy (NCBI): domain Eukaryota; kingdom Metazoa; phylum Chordata; class Amphibia; order Anura; family Dendrobatidae; genus Phyllobates; species Phyllobates terribilis. Next base: position 65,449 of record NW_027365826.1, on the reverse strand, counting down.
TCTTCTTTATCATGCTAGGATTAACAGGAAAAAGCTAAAAATTTCAGAATTGCACCGTGCAATGTGGAGATATTACTGTTTGTGCATTTACAATATTCATTGATTTTTGCCATTGAAAAACATGTTTTTCATATACCAGAAATGTTTGAAGCTACTGACTGAATGAAAGGAGCTGGCATCTCACTCTCTTTGAATCTTCTTTATCATGCTAGGATTAGCAGGAAAAAGCAAAAAATTTCAGAATTGCACCTTGCAATGTGGAGATATTACTGTTTGTGCATTTACAATATTCATTGATTTTTGCCATTGAAAAACATGTTTTTCATATACCAGAAATGTTTGAAGCTACTGACTGAATGAAAGGAGCTGGCATCTCACTCTCTTTGAATCTTCTTTATCATGCTAGGATTAACAGGAAAAAGCAAAAAATTTCAGAATTGCACCTTGCAATGTGGAGATATTACTGTTTGTGCATTTACAATATTCATTGATTTTTGCCATTGAAAAACATGTTTTTCATATACCAGAAATGTTTGAAGCTACTGACTGAATGAAAGGAGCTGGCATCTCACTCTCTTTGAATCTTCTTTATCATGCTAGGATTAACAGGAAAAAGCTAAAAATTTCAGAATTGCACCGTGCAATGTTGAGATATTACTGTTTGTGCATTTACAATATTCATTGATTTTTGCCATTGAAAAACATGTTTTTCATATACCAGAAATGTTTGAAGCTACTGACTGAATGAAAGGAGCTGGCATCTCACTCTCTTTGAATCTTCTTTATCATGCTAGGATTAGCAGGAAAAAGCAAAAAATTTCAGAATTGCACCTTGCAATGTGGAGATATTACTGTTTGTGCATTTACAATATTCATTGATTTTTGCCATTGAAAAACATGTTTTTCATATACCAGAAATGTTTGAAGCTACTGACTGAATGAAAGGAGCTGGCATCTCACTCTCTTTGAATCTTCTTTATCATGCTAGGATTAACAGGAAAAAGCTAAAAATTTCAGAATTGCACCGTGCAATGTGGAGATATTACTGTTTGTGCATTTACAATATTCATTGATTTTTGCCATTGAAAAACATGTTTTTCATATACCAGAAATGTTTGAAGCTACTGACTGAATGAAAGGAGCTGGCATCTCACTCTCTTTGAATCTTCTTTATCATGCTAGGATTAGCAGGAAAAAGCAAAAAATTTCAGAATTGCACCTTGCAATGTGGAGATATTACTGTTTGTGCATTTACAATATTCATTGATTTTTGCCATTGAAAAACATGTTTTTCATATACCAGAAATGTTTGAAGCTACTGACTGAATGAAAGGAGCTGGCATCTCACTCTCTTTGAATCTTCTTTATCATGCTAGGATTAACAGGAAAAAGCTAAAAATTTCAGAATTGCACCGTGCAATGTGGAGATATTACTGTTTGTGCATTTACAATATTCATTGATTTTTGCCATTGAAAAACATGTTTTTCATATACCAGAAATGTTTGAAGCTACTGACTGAATGAAAGGAGCTGGCATCTCACTCTCTTTGAATCTTCTTTATCATGCTAGGATTAGCAGGAAAAAGCAAAAAATTTCAGAATTGCACCTTGCAATGTGGAGATATTATTGTTTGTGCATTTACAATATTCATTGATTTTTGCCATTGAAAAACATGTTTTTCATATACCAGAAATGTTTGAAGCTACTGACTGAATGAAAGGAGCTGGCATCTCACTCTCTTTGAATCTTTATCATGCTAGGATTAACAGGAAAAAGCAAAATATTTCAGAATTGCACCTTGCAATGTGGAGATATTACTGTTTGTGCATTTACAATATTCATTGATTTTTGCCATTGAAAAACATGTTTTTCATATACCAGAAATGTTTGAAGCTACTGACTGAATGAAAGGAGCTGGCATCTCACTCTCTTTGAATCTTCTTTATCATGCTAGGATTAACAGGAAAAAGCTAAAAATTTCAGAATTGCACCGTGCAATGTGGAGATATTACTGTTTGTGCATTTACAATATTCATTGATTTTTGCCATTGAAAAACATGTTTTTCATATACCAGAAATGTTTGAAGCTACTGACTGAATGAAAGGAGCTGGCATCTCACTCTCTTTGAATCTTCTTTATCATGCTAGGATTAGCAGGAAAAAGCAAAAAATTTCAGAATTGCACCTTGCAATGTGGAGATATTACTGTTTGTGCATTTACAATATTCATTGATTTTTGCCATTGAAAAACATGTTTTTCATATACCAGAAATGTTTGAAGCTACTGACTGAATGAAAGGAGCTGGCATCTCACTCTCTTTGAATCTTCTTTATCATGCTAGGATTAACAGGAAAAAGCTAAAAATTTCAGAATTGCACCGTGCAATGTGGAGATATTACTGTTTGTGCATTTACAATATTCATTGATTTTTGCCATTGAAAAACATGTTTTTCATATACCAGAAATGTTTGAAGCTACTGACTGAATGAAAGGAGCTGGCATCTCACTCTCTTTGAATCTTCTTTATCATGCTAGGATTAGCAGGAAAAAGCAAAAAATTTCAGAATTGCACCTTGCAATGTGGAGATATTACTGTTTGTGCATTTACAATATTCATTGATTTTTGCCATTGAAAAACATGTTTTTCATATACCAGAAATGTTTGAAGCTACTGACTGAATGAAAGGAGCTGGCATCTCACTCTCTTTGAATCTTCTTTATCATGCTAGGATTAGCAGGAAAAAGCAAAAAATTTCAGAATTGCACCTTGCAATGTGGAGATATTACTGTTTGTGCATTTACAATATTCATTGATTTTTGCCATTGAAAAACATGTTTTTCATATACCAGAAATGTTTGAAGCTACTGACTGAATGAAAGGAGCTGGCATCTCACTCTCTTTGAATCTTCTTTATCATGCTAGGATTAACAGGAAAAAGCTAAAAATTTCAGAATTGCACCGTGCAATGTGGAGATATTACTGTTTGTGCATTTACAATATTCATTGATTTTTGCCATTGAAAAACATGTTTTTCATATACCAGAAATGTTTGAAGCTACTGACTGAATGAAAGGAGCTGGCATCTCACTCTCTTTGAATCTTCTTTATCATGCTAGGATTAGCAGGAAAAAGCAAAAAATTTCAGAATTGCACCTTGCAATGTGGAGATATTACTGTTTGTGCATTTACAATATTCATTGATTTTTGCCATTGAAAAACATGTTTTTCATATACCAGAAATGTTTGAAGCTACTGACTGAATGAAAGGAGCTGGCATCTCACTCTCTTTGAATCTTCTTTATCATGCTAGGATTAACAGGAAAAAGCTAAAAATTTCAGAATTGCACCGTGCAATGTGGAGATATTACTGTTTGTGCATTTACAATATTCATTGATTTTTGCCATTGAAAAACATGTTTTTCATATACCAGAAATGTTTGAAGCTACTGACTGAATGAAAGGAGCTGGCATCTCACTCTCTTTGAATCTTCTTTATCATGCTAGGATTAGCAGGAAAAAGCAAAAAATTTCAGAATTGCACCTTGCAATGTGGAGATATTACTGTTTGTGCATTTACAATATTCATTGATTTTTGCCATTGAAAAACATGTTTTTCATATACCAGAAATGTTTGAAGCTACTGACTGAATGAAAGGAGCTGGCATCTCACTCTCTTTGAATCTTCTTTATCATGCTAGGATTAACAGGAAAAAGCAAAAAATTTCAGAATTGCACCTTGCAATGTGGAGATATTACTGTTTGTGCATTTACAATATTCATTGATTTTTGCCATTGAAAAACATGTTTTTCATATACCAGAAATGTTTGAAGCTACTGACTGAATGAAAGGAGCTGGCATCTCACTCTCTTTGAATCTTCTTTATCATGCTAGGATTAGCAGGAAAAAGCAAAAAATTTCAGAATTGCACCTTGCAATGTGGAGATATTACTGTTTGTGTATTTACAATATTCATTGATTTTTGCCATTGAAAAACATGTTTTTCATATACCAGAAATGTTTGAAGCTACTGACTGAATGAAAGGAGCTGGCATCTCACTCTCTTTGAATCTTCTTTATCATGCTAGGATTAACAGGAAAAAGCTAAAAATTTCAGAATTGCACCGTGCAATGTGGAGATATTACTGTTTGTGCATTTACAATATTCATTGATTTTTGCCATTGAAAAACATGTTTTTCATATACCAGAAATGTTTGAAGCTACTGACTGAATGAAAGGAGCTGGCATCTCACTCTCTTTGAATCTTCTTTATCATGCTAAGAGGAGCAGGAAAAAGCAAAAAATTTCAGAATTGCACCTTCAATGCGGAGAAATTACTGTTTGTGCATTTACAATATTCATTGATTTTTGCCATTGAAAAACGTCCAGAAATGATTGAAGCTACTGACTGAATGAAAGGAGCTGGCATCTCACTCTCTTTGAATCTTCTTTATCATGCTAAGAGGAGCAGGAAAAAGCAAAAAATTTCAGAATTGCACCTTGCAATGCGGAGAAATTACTGTTTGTGCATTTACAATATTCATTAATTTTTGCCATTGAAAAACATCATGTTATTCATATACCAGAAATGATTGAAGCTACTGACTGAATGAAAGGAGCTGGCATCTCACTCTCTTTGAATCTTCTTTATCATGCTAAGAGGAGCAGGAAAAAGCAAAAAATTTCAGAATTGCACCTTGCAATGCGGAGAAATTACTGTTTGTGCATTTACAATATTCATTGATTTTTGCCATTGAAAAACATCATGTTATTCATATACCAGAAATGTTTGAAGCTACTGACTGAATGAAAGGAGCTGGCATCTCACTCTCTTTGAATCTTCTTTATCATACTAAGAGGAGCAGGAAAAAGCAAAAAATTTCAGAATTGCACCTTGCAATGCGGAGAAATTACTGTTTGTGCATTTACAATATTCATTGATTTTTGCCATTGAAAAACGTCCAGAAATGATTGAAGCTACTGACTGAATGAAAGGAGCTGGCATCTCACTCTCTTTGAATCTTCTTTATCATGCTAAGAGGAGCAGGAAAAAGCAAAAAATTTCAGAATTGCACCTTGCAATGCGGAGAAATTACTGTTTGTGCATTTACAATATTCATTGATTTTTGCCATTGAAAAACGTCCAGAAATGATTGAAGCTACTGACTGAATGAAAGGAGCTGGCATCTCACTCTCTTTGAATCTTCTTTATCATGCTAAGAGGAGCAGGAAAAAGCAAAAAATTTCAGAATTGCACCTTGCAATGCGGAGAAATTACTGTTTGTGCATTTACAATATTCATTGATTTTTGCCGCCATTGAAAAACATCATGTTATTCATATACCAGAAATGTTTGAAGCTACTGACTGAATGAAAGGAGCTGGCATCTCACTCTCTTTGAATCTTCTTTATCATGCTAGGATTAACAGGAAAAAGCTAAAAATTTCAGAATTGCACCGTGCAATGTGGAGATATTACTGTTTGTGCATTTACAATATTCATTGATTTTTGCCATTGAAAAACATGTTTTTCATATACCAGAAATGTTTGAAGCTACTGACTGAATGAAAGGAGCTGGCATCTCACTCTCTTTGAATCTTCTTTATCATGCTAGGATTAGCAGGAAAAAGCAAAAAATTTCAGAATTGCTCCTTGCAATGTGGAGATATTACTGTTTGTGCATTTACAATATTCATTGATTTTTGCCATTGAAAAACATGTTTTTCATATACCAGAAATGTTTGAAGCTACTGACTGAATGAAAGGAGCTGGCATCTCACTCTCTTTGAATCTTCTTTATCATGCTAGGATTAGCAGGAAAAAGCAAAAAATTTCAGAATTGCACCTTGCAATGTGGAGATATTACTGTTTGTGCATTTACAATATTCATTGATTTTTGCCATTGAAAAACATGTTTTTCATATACCAGAAATGTTTGAAGCTACTGACTGAATGAAAGGAGCTGGCATCTCACTCTCTTTGAATCTTCTTTATCATGCTAGGATTAACAGGAAAAAGCAAAAAATTTCAGAATTGCACCTTGCAATGTGGAGATATTACTGTTTGTGCATTTACAATATTCATTGATTTTTGCCATTGAAAAACATGTTTTTCATATACCAGAAATGTTTGAAGCTACTGACTGAATGAAAGGAGCTGGCATCTCACTCTCTTTGAATCTTCTTTATCATGCTAGGATTAACAGGAAAAAGCTAAAAATTTCAGAATTGCACCGTGCAATGTGGAGATATTACTGTTTGTGCATTTACAATATTCATTGATTTTTGCCATTGAAAAACATGTTTTTCATATACCAGAAATGTTTGAAGCTACTGACTGAATGAAAGGAGCTGGCATCTCACTCTCTTTGAATCTTCTTTATCATGCTAGGATTAGCAGGAAAAAGCAAAAAATTTCAGAATTGCACCTTGCAATGTGGAGATATTACTGTTTGTGCATTTACAATATTCATTGATTTTTGCCATTGAAAAACATGTTTTTCATATACCAGAAATGTTTGAAGCTACTGACTGAATGAAAGGAGCTGGCATCTCACTCTCTTTGAATCTTCTTTATCATGCTAGGATTAGCAGGATAAAGCAAAAAATTTCAGAATTGCACCTTGCAATGTGGAGATATTACTGTTTGTGCATTTACAATATTCATTGATTTTTGCCATTGAAAAACATGTTTTTCATATACCAGAAATGTTTGAAGCTACTGACTGAATGAAAGGAGCTGGCATCTCACTCTCTTTGAATCTTCTTTATCATGCTAGGATTAACAGGAAAAAGCAAAAAATTTCAGAATTGCACCTTGCAATGTGGAGATATTATTGTTTGTGCATTTACAATATTCATTGATTTTTGCCATTGAAAAACGTCCAGAAATGTTTGAAGCTACTGACTGAATGAAAGGAGCTGGCATCTCACTCTCTTTGAATCTTCTTTATCATGCTAGGATTAGCAGGAAAAAGCAAAAAATTTCAGAATTGCACCTTGCAATGTGGAGATATTACTGTTTGTGCATTTACAATATTCATTGATTTTTGCCATTGAAAAACGTCCAGAAATGTTTGAAGCTACTGACTGAATGAAAGGAGCTGGCATCTCACTCTCTTTGAATCTTCTTTATCATGCTAGGATTAACAGGAAAAAGCTAAAAATTTCAGAATTGCACCGTGCAATGTGGAGATATTACTGTTTGTGCATTTACAATATTCATTGATTTTTGCCATTGAAAAACATGTTTTTCATATACCAGAAATGTTTGAAGCTACTGACTGAATGAAAGGAGCTGGCATCTCACTCTCTTTGAATCTTCTTTATCATGCTAGGATTAGCAGGAAAAAGCAAAAAATTTCAGAATTGCACCTTGCAATGTGGAGATATTACTGTTTGTGCATTTACAATATTCATTGATTTTTGCCATTGAAAAACATGTTTTTCATATACCAGAAATGTTTGAAGCTACTGACTGAATGAAAGGAGCTGGCATCTCACTCTCTTTGAATCTTCTTTATCATGCTAGGATTAACAGGAAAAAGCAAAAAATTTCAGAATTGCACCTTGCAATGTGGAGATATTACTGTTTGTGCATTTACAATATTCATTGATTTTTGCCATTGAAAAACATGTTTTTCATATACCAGAAATGTTTGAAGCTACTGACTGAATGAAAGGAGCTGGCATCTCACTCTCTTTGAATCTTCTTTATCATGCTAGGATTAACAGGAAAAAGCTAAAAATTTCAGAATTGCACCGTGCAATGTTGAGATATTACTGTTTGTGCATTTACAATATTCATTGATTTTTGCCATTGAAAAACATGTTTTTCATATACCAGAAATGTTTGAAGCTACTGACTGAATGAAAGGAGCTGGCATCTCACTCTCTTTGAATCTTCTTTATCATGCTAGGATTAGCAGGAAAAAGCAAAAAATTTCAGAATTGCACCTTGCAATGTGGAGATATTACTGTTTGTGCATTTACAATATTCATTGATTTTTGCCATTGAAAAACATGTTTTTCATATACCAGAAATGTTTGAAGCTACTGACTGAATGAAAGGAGCTGGCATCTCACTCTCTTTGAATCTTCTTTATCATGCTAGGATTAACAGGAAAAAGCTAAAAATTTCAGAATTGCACCGTGCAATGTGGAGATATTACTGTTTGTGCATTTACAATATTCATTGATTTTTGCCATTGAAAAACATGTTTTTCATATACCAGAAATGTTTGAAGCTACTGACTGAATGAAAGGAGCTGGCATCTCACTCTCTTTGAATCTTCTTTATCATGCTAGGATTAGCAGGAAAAAGCAAAAAATTTCAGAATTGCACCTTGCAATGTGGAGATATTACTGTTTGTGCATTTACAATATTCATTGATTTTTGCCATTGAAAAACATGTTTTTCATATACCAGAAATGTTTGAAGCTACTGACTGAATGAAAGGAGCTGGCATCTCACTCTCTTTGAATCTTCTTTATCATGCTAGGATTAACAGGAAAAAGCTAAAAATTTCAGAATTGCACCGTGCAATGTGGAGATATTACTGTTTGTGCATTTACAATATTCATTGATTTTTGCCATTGAAAAACATGTTTTTCATATACCAGAAATGTTTGAAGCTACTGACTGAATGAAAGGAGCTGGCATCTCACTCTCTTTGAATCTTCTTTATCATGCTAGGATTAGCAGGAAAAAGCAAAAAATTTCAGAATTGCACCTTGCAATGTGGAGATATTACTGTTTGTGCATTTACAATATTCATTGATTTTTGCCATTGAAAAACATGTTTTTCATATACCAGAAATGTTTGAAGCTACTGACTGAATGAAAGGAGCTGGCATCTCACTCTCTTTGAATCTTTATCATGCTAGGATTAACAGGAAAAAGCAAAATATTTCAGAATTGCACCTTGCAATGTGGAGATATTACTGTTTGTGCATTTACAATATTCATTGATTTTTGCCATTGAAAAACATGTTTTTCATATACCAGAAATGTTTGAAGCTACTGACTGAATGAAAGGAGCTGGCATCTCACTCTCTTTGAATCTTCTTTATCATGCTAGGATTAACAGGAAAAAGCTAAAAATTTCAGAATTGCACCGTGCAATGTGGAGATATTACTGTTTGTGCATTTACAATATTCATTGATTTTTGCCATTGAAAAACATGTTTTTCATATACCAGAAATGTTTGAAGCTACTGACTGAATGAAAGGAGCTGGCATCTCACTCTCTTTGAATCTTCTTTATCATGCTAGGATTAGCAGGAAAAAGCAAAAAATTTCAGAATTGCACCTTGCAATGTGGAGATATTACTGTTTGTGCATTTACAATATTCATTGATTTTTGCCATTGAAAAACATGTTTTTCATATACCAGAAATGTTTGAAGCTACTGACTGAATGAAAGGAGCTGGCATCTCACTCTCTTTGAATCTTCTTTATCATGCTAGGATTAGCAGGAAAAAGCAAAAAATTTCAGAATTGCACCTTGCAATGTGGAGATATTACTGTTTGTGCATTTACAATATTCATTGATTTTTGCCATTGAAAAACATGTTTTTCATATACCAGAAATGTTTGAAGCTACTGACTGAATGAAAGGAGCTGGCATCTCACTCTCTTTGAATCTTCTTTATCATGCTAGGATTAACAGGAAAAAGCTAAAAATTTCAGAATTGCACCGTGCAATGTGGAGATATTACTGTTTGTGCATTTACAATATTCATTGATTTTTGCCATTGAAAAACATGTTTTTCATATACCAGAAATGTTTGAAGCTACTGACTGAATGAAAGGAGCTGGCATCTCACTCTCTTTGAATCTTCTTTATCATGCTAGGATTAGCAGGAAAAAGCAAAAAATTTCAGAATTGCACCTTGCAATGTGGAGATATTACTGTTTGTGCATTTACAATATTCATTGATTTTTGCCATTGAAAAACATGTTTTTCATATACCAGAAATGTTTGAAGCTACTGACTGAATGAAAGGAGCTGGCATCTCACTCTCTTTGAATCTTTATCATGCTAGGATTAACAGGAAAAAGCAAAATATTTCAGAATTGCACCTTGCAATGTGGAGATATTACTGTTTGTGCATTTACAATATTCATTGATTTTTGCCATTGAAAAACATGTTTTTCATATACCAGAAATGTTTGAAGCTACGGACTGAATGAAAGGAGCTGGCATCTCACTCTCTTTGAATCTTCTTTATCATGCTAGGATTAGCAGGAAAAAGCAAAAAATTTCAGAATTGCACCTTGCAATGTGGAGATATTACTGTTTGTGCATTTACAATATTCATTGATTTTTGCCATTGAAAAACATGTTTTTCATATACCAGAAATGTTTGAAGCTACTGACTGAATGAAAGGAGCTGGCATCTCACTCTCTTTGAATCTTCTTTATCATGCTAGGATTAACAGGAAAAAGCTAAAAATTTCAGAATTGCACCGTGCAATGTGGAGATATTACTGTTTGTGCATTTACAATATTCATTGATTTTTGCCATTGAAAAACATGTTTTTCATATACCAGAAATGTTTGAAGCTACTGACTGAATGAAAGGAGATGGCATCTCACTCTCTTTGAATCTTCTTTATCATGCTAGGATTAGCAGGAAAAAGCAAAAAATTTCAGAATTGCACCTTGCAATGTGGAGATATTACTGTTTGTGCATTTACAATATTCATTGATTTTTGCCATTGAAAACATGTTTTTCATATACCAGAAATGTTTGAAGCTACTGACTGAATGAAAGGAGCTGGCATCTCACTCTCTTTGAATCTTCTTTATCATGCTAGGATTAGCAGGATAAAGCAAAAAATTTCAGAATTGCACCTTGCAATGTGGAGATATTACTGTTTGTGCATTTACAATATTCATTGATTTTTGCCATTGAAAAACATGTTTTTCATATACCAGAAATGTTTGAAGCTACTGACTGAATGAAAGGAGCTGGCATCTCACTCTCTTTGAATCTTCTTTATCATGCTAGGATTAACAGGAAAAAGCAAAAAATTTCAGAATTGCACCTTGCAATGTGGAGATATTACTGTTTGTGCATTTACAATATTCATTGATTTTTGCCATTGAAAAACGTCCAGAAATGTTTGAAGCTACTGACTGAATGAAAGGAGCTGGCATCTCACTCTCTTTGAATCTTCTTTATCATGCTAGGATTAGCAGGAAAAAGCAAAAAATTTCAGAATTGCACCTTGCAATGTGGAGATATTACTGTTTGTGCATTTACAATATTCATTGATTTTTGCCATTGAAAAACGTCCAGAAATGTTTGAAGCTACTGACTGAATGAAAGGAGCTGGCATCTCACTCTCTTTGAATCTTCTTTATCATGCTAGGATTAACAGGAAAAAGCTAAAAATTTCAGAATTGCACCGTGCAATGTGGAGATATTACTGTTTGTGCATTTACAATATTCATTGATTTTTGCCATTGAAAAACATGTTTTTCATATACCAGAAATGTTTGAAGCTACTGACTGAATGAAAGGAGCTGGCATCTCACTCTCTTTGAATCTTCTTTATCATGCTAGGATTAGCAGGAAAAAGCAAAAAATTTCAGAATTGCACCTTGCAATGTGGAGATATTACTGTTTGTGCATTTACAATATTCATTGATTTTTGCCATTGAAAAACATGTTTTTCATATACCAGAAATGTTTGAAGCTACTGACTGAATGAAAGGAGCTGGCATCTCACTCTCTTTGAATCTTCTTTATCATGCTAGGATTAACAGGAAAAAGCAAAAAATTTCAGAATTGCACCTTGCAATGTGGAGATATTACTGTTTGTGCATTTACAATATTCATTGATTTTTGCCATTGAAAAACATGTTTTTCATATACCAGAAATGTTTGAAGCTACTGACTGAATGAAAGGAGCTGGCATCTCACTCTCTTTGAATCTTCTTTATCATGCTAGGATTAACAGGAAAAAGCTAAAAATTTCAGAATTGCACCGTGCAATGTTGAGATATTACTGTTTGTGCATTTACAATATTCATTGATTTTTGCCATTGAAAAACATGTTTTTCATATACCAGAAATGTTTGAAGCTACTGACTGAATGAAAGGAGCTGGCATCTCACTCTCTTTGAATCTTCTTTATCATGCTAGGATTAGCAGGAAAAAGCAAAAAATTTCAGAATTGCACCTTGCAATGTGGAGATATTACTGTTTGTGCATTTACAATATTCATTGATTTTTGCCATTGAAAAACATGTTTTTCATATACCAGAAATGTTTGAAGCTACTGACTGAATGAAAGGAGCTGGCATCTCACTCTCTTTGAATCTTCTTTATCATGCTAGGATTAACAGGAAAAAGCTAAAAATTTCAGAATTGCACCGTGCAATGTGGAGATATTACTGTTTGTGCATTTACAATATTCATTGATTTTTGCCATTGAAAAACATGTTTTTCATATACCAGAAATGTTTGAAGCTACTGACTGAATGAAAGGAGCTGGCATCTCACTCTCTTTGAATCTTCTTTATCATGCTAGGATTAGCAGGAAAAAGCAAAAAATTTCAGAATTGCACCTTGCAATGTGGAGATATTACTGTTTGTGCATTTACAATATTCATTGATTTTTGCCATTGAAAAACATGTTTTTCATATACCAGAAATGTTTGAAGCTACTGACTGAATGAAAGGAGCTGGCATCTCACTCTCTTTGAATCTTCTTTATCATGCTAGGATTAGCAGGAAAAAGCAAAAAATTTCAGAATTGCACCTTGCAATGTGGAGATATTACTGTTTGTGCATTTACAATATTCATTGATTTTTGCCATTGAAAAACATGTTTTTCATATACCAGAAATGTTTGAAGCTACTGACTGAATGAAAGGAGCTGGCATCTCACTCTCTTTGAATCTTTATCATGCTAGGATTAACAGGAAAAAGCAAAATATTTCAGAATTGCACCTTGCAATGTGGAGATATTACTGTTTGTGCATTTACAATATTCATTGATTTTTGCCATTGAAAAACATGTTTTTCATATACCAGAAATGTTTGAAGCTACTGACTGAATGAAAGGAGCTGGCATCTCACTCTCTTTGAATCTTCTTTATCATGCTAGGATTAACAGGAAAAAGCTAAAAATTTCAGAATTGCACCGTGCAATGTGGAGATATTACTGTTTGTGCATTTACAATATTCATTGATTTTTGCCATTGAAAAACATGTTTTTCATATACCAGAAATGTTTGAAGCTACTGACTGAATGAAAGGAGCTGGCATCTCACTCTCTTTGAATCTTCTTTATCATGCTAGGATTAACAGGAAAAAGCTAAAAATTTCAGAATTGCACCGTGCAATGTGGAGATATTACTGTTTGTGCATTTACAATATTCATTGATTTTTGCCATTGAAAAACATGTTTTTCATATACCAGAAATGTTTGAAGCTACTGACTGAATGAAAGGAGCTGGCATCTCACTCTCTTTGAATCTTCTTTATCATGCTAGGATTAGCAGGAAAAAGCAAAAAATTTCAGAATTGCACCTTGCAATGTGGAGATATTACTGTTTGTGCATTTACAATATTCATTGATTTTTGCCATTGAAAAACATGTTTTTCATATACCAGAAATGTTTGAAGCTACTGACTGAATGAAAGGAGCTGGCATCTCACTCTCTTTGAATCTTCTTTATCATGCTAGGATTAGCAGGAAAAAGCAAAAAATTTCAGAATTGCACCTTGCAATGTGGAGATATTACTGTTTGTGCATTTACAATATTCATTGATTTTTGCCATTGAAAAACATGTTTTTCATATACCAGAAATGTTTGAAGCTACTGACTGAATGAAAGGAGCTGGCATCTCACTCTCTTTGAATCTTCTTTATCATGCTAGTATTAACAGGAAAAAGCTAAAAATTTCAGAATTGCACCGTGCAATGTGGAGATATTACTGTTTGTGCATTTACAATATTCATTGATTTTTGCCATTGAAAAACATGTTTTTCATATACCAGAAATGTTTGAAGCTACTGACTGAATGAAAGGAGCTGGCATCTCACTCTCTTTGAATCTTCTTTATCATGCTAGGATTAGCAGGAAAAAGCAAAAAATTTCAGAATTGCACCTTGCAATGTGGAGATATTACTGTTTGTGCATTTACAATATTCATTGATTTTTGCCATTGAAAAACATGTTTTTCATATACCAGAAATGTTTGAAGCTACTGACTGAATGAAAGGAGCTGGCATCTCACTCTCTTTGAATCTTTATCATGCTAGGATTAACAGGAAAAAGCAAAATATTTCAGAATTGCACCTTGCAATGTGGAGATATTACTGTTTGTGCATTTACAATATTCATTGATTTTTGCCATTGAAAAACATGTTTTTCATATACCAGAAATGTTTGAAGCTACTGACTGAATGAAAGGAGCTGGCATCTCACTCTCTTTGAATCTTCTTTATCATGCTAGGATTAACAGGAAAAAGCTAAAAATTTCAGAATTGCACCGTGCAATGTTGAGATATTACTGTTTGTGCATTTACAATATTCATTGATTTTTGCCATTGAAAAACATGTTTTTCATATACCAGAAATGTTTGAAGCTACTGACTGAATGAAAGGAGCTGGCATCTCACTCTCTTTGAATCTTCTTTATCATGCTAGGATTAGCAGGAAAAAGCAAAAAATTTCAGAATTGCACCTTGCAATGTGGAGATATTACTGTTTGTGCATTTACAATATTCATTGATTTTTGCCATTGAAAAACATGTTTTTCATATACCAGAAATGTTTGAAGCTACTGACTGAATGAAAGGAGCTGGCATCTCACTCTCTTTGAATCTTCTTTATCATGCTAGGATTAACAGGAAAAAGCTAAAAATTTCAGAATTGCACCGTGCAATGTGGAGATATTACTGTTTGTGCATTTACAATATTCATTGATTTTTGCCATTGAAAAACATGTTTTTCATATACCAGAAATGTTTGAAGCTACTGACTGAATGAAAGGAGCTGGCATCTCACTCTCTTTGAATCTTCTTTATCATGCTAGGATTAGCAGGAAAAAGCAAAAAATTTCAGAATTGCACCTTGCAATGTGGAGATATTACTGTTTGTGCATTTACAATATTCATTGATTTTTGCCATTGAAAAACATGTTTTTCATATACCAGAAATGTTTGAAGCTACTGACTGAATGAAAGGAGCTGGCATCTCACTCTCTTTGAATCTTCTTTATCATGCTAGGATTAACAGGAAAAAGCTAAAAATTTCAGAATTGCACCGTGCAATGTGGAGATATTACTGTTTGTGCATTTACAATATTCATTGATTTTTGCCATTGAAAAACATGTTTTTCATATACCAGAAATGTTTGAAGCTACAGACTGAATGAAAGGAGCTGGCATCTCACTCTCTTTGAATCTTCTTTATCATGCTAGGATTAGCAGGAAAAAGCAAAAAATTTCAGAATTGCACCTTGCAATGTGGAGATATTACTGTTTGTGCATTTACAATATTCATTGATTTTTGCCATTGAAAAACATGTTTTTCATATACCAGAAATGTTTGAAGCTACTGACTGAATGAAAGGAGCTGGCATCTCACTCTCTTTGAATCTTTATCATGCTAGGATTAACAGGAAAAAGCAAAATATTTCAGAATTGCACCTTGCAATGTGGAGATATTACTGTTTGTGCATTTACAATATTCATTGATTTTTGCCATTGAAAAACATGTTTTTCATATACCAGAAATGTTTGAAGCTACTGACTGAATGAAAGGAGCTGGCATCTCACTCTCTTTGAATCTTCTTTATCATGCTAGGATTAACAGGAAAAAGCTAAAAATTTCAGAATTGCACCGTGCAATGTGGAGATATTACTGTTTGTGCATTTACAATATTCATTGATTTTTGCCATTGAAAAACATGTTTTTCATATACCAGAAATGTTTGAAGCTACTGACTGAATGAAAGGAGCTGGCATCTCACTCTCTTTGAATCTTCTTTATCATGCTAGGATTAGCAGGAAAAAGCAAAAAATTTCAGAATTGCACCTTGCAATGTGGAGATATTACTGTTTGTGCATTTACAATATTCATTGATTTTTGCCATTGAAAAACATGTTTTTCATATACCAGAAATGTTTGAAGCTACTGACTGAATGAAAGGAGCTGGCATCTCACTCTCTTTGAATCTTCTTTATCATGCTAGGATTAGCAGGAAAAAGCAAAAAATTTCAGAATTGCACCTTGCAATGTGGAGATATTACTGTTTGTGCATTTACAATATTCATTGATTTTTGCCATTGAAAAACATGTTTTTCATATACCAGAAATGTTTGAAGCTACTGACTGAATGAAAGGAGCTGGCATCTCACTCTCTTTGAATCTTCTTTATCATGCTAGGATTAGCAGGAAAAAGCAAAAAATTTCAGAATTGCACCTTGCAATGTGGAGATATTACTGTTTGTGCATTTACAATATTCATTGATTTTTGCCATTGAAAAACATGTTTTTCATATACCAGAAATGTTTGAAGCTACTGACTGAATGAAAGGAGCTGGCATCTCACTCTCTTTGAATCTTCTTTATCATGCTAGGATTAGCAGGAAAAAGCAAAAAATTTCAGAATTGCACCTTGCAATGTGGAGATATTACTGTTTGTGCATTTACAATATTCATTGATTTTTGCCATTGAAAAACATGTTTTTCATATACCAGAAATGTTTGAAGCTACTGACTGAATGAAAGGAGCTGGCATCTCACTCTCTTTGAATCTTCTTTATCATGCTAGGATTAACAGGAAAAAGCAAAAAATTTCAGAATTGCACCGTGCAATGTGGAGATATTACTGTTTGTGCATTTACAATATTCATTGATTTTTGCCATTGAAAAACATGTTTTTCATATACCAGAAATGTTTGAAGCTACTGACTGAATGAAAGGAGCTGGCATCTCACTTTCTTTGAATCTTCTTTATCATGCTAGGATTAACAGGAAAAAGCTAAAAATTTCAGAATTGCACCGTGCAATGTGGAGATATTACTGTTTGTGCATTTACAATATTCATTGATTTTTGCCATTGAAAAACATGTTTTTCATATACCAGAAATGTTTGAAGCTACTGACTGAATGAAAGGAGCTGGCATCTCACTCTCTTTGAATCTTCTTTATCATGCTAAGAGGAGCAGGAAAAAGCAAAAAATTTCAGAATTGCACCTTGCAATGCGGAGAAATTACTGTTT
This sequence comes from Phyllobates terribilis, assembly GCF_046119375.1. Taxonomy (NCBI): domain Eukaryota; kingdom Metazoa; phylum Chordata; class Amphibia; order Anura; family Dendrobatidae; genus Phyllobates; species Phyllobates terribilis. The sequence goes on along the minus strand of NW_027365826.1, from coordinate 48,194 downwards.
GTGCATTTACAATATTCATTGATTTTTGCCATTGAAAAACGTCCAGAAATGATTGAAGCTACTGACTGAATGAAAGGAGCTGGCATCTCACTCTCTTTGAATCTTCTTTATCATGCTAAGAGGAGCAGGAAAAAGCAAAAAATTTCAGAATTGCACCTTGCAATGCGGAGAAATTACTGTTTGTGCATTTACAATATTCATTGATTTTTGCCGCCATTGAAAAACATCATGTTATTCATATACCAGAAATGTTTGAAGCTACTGACTGAATGAAAGGAGCTGGCATCTCACTCTCTTTGAATCTTCTTTATCATGCTAGGATTAACAGGAAAAAGCTAAAAATTTCAGAATTGCACCGTGCAATGTGGAGATATTACTGTTTGTGCATTTACAATATTCATTGATTTTTGCCATTGAAAAACATGTTTTTCATATACCAGAAATGTTTGAAGCTACTGACTGAATGAAAGGAGCTGGCATCTCACTCTCTTTGAATCTTCTTTATCATGCTAGGATTAGCAGGAAAAAGCAAAAAATTTCAGAATTGCTCCTTGCAATGTGGAGATATTACTGTTTGTGCATTTACAATATTCATTGATTTTTGCCATTGAAAAACATGTTTTTCATATACCAGAAATGTTTGAAGCTACTGACTGAATGAAAGGAGCTGGCATCTCACTCTCTTTGAATCTTCTTTATCATGCTAGGATTAACAGGAAAAAGCAAAAAATTTCAGAATTGCACCTTGCAATGTGGAGATATTACTGTTTGTGCATTTACAATATTCATTGATTTTTGCCATTGAAAAACATGTTTTTCATATACCAGAAATGTTTGAAGCTACTGACTGAATGAAAGGAGCTGGCATCTCACTCTCTTTGAATCTTCTTTATCATGCTAGGATTAACAGGAAAAAGCAAAAAATTTCAGAATTGCACCTTGCAATGTGCAGATATTACTGTTTGTGCATTTACAATATTCATTGATTTTTGCCATTGAAAAACATGTTTTTCATATACCAGAAATGTTTGAAGCTACTGACTGAATGAAAGGAGCTGGCATCTCAACCTCTTTGAATCTTCTTTATCATGCTAGGATTAACAGGAAAAAGCTAAAAATTTCAGAATTGCACCGTGCAATGTGGAGATATTACTGTTTGTGCATTTACAATATTCATTGATTTTTGCCATTGAAAAACATGTTTTTCATATACCAGAAATGTTTGAAGCTACTGACTGAATGAAAGGAGCTGGCATCTCACTCTCTTTGAATCTTCTTTATCATGCTAGGATTAACAGGAAAAAGCTAAAAATTTCAGAATTGCACCGTGCAATGTGGAGATATTACTGTTTGTGCATTTACAATATTCATTGATTTTTGCCATTGAAAAACATGTTTTTCATATACCAGAAATGTTTGAAGCTACTGACTGAATGAAAGGAGCTGGCATCTCACTCTCTTTGAATCTTCTTTATCATGCTAGGATTAGCAGGAAAAAGCAAAAAATTTCAGAATTGCACCTTGCAATGTGGAGATATTACTGTTTGTGCATTTACAATATTCATTGATTTTTGCCATTGAAAAACATGTTTTTCATATACCAGAAATGTTTGAAGCTACTGACTGAATGAAAGGAGCTGGCATCTCACTCTCTTTGAATCTTCTTTATCATGCTAGGATTAACAGGAAAAAGCAAAAAATTTCAGAATTGCACCTTGCAATGTGGAGATATTACTGTTTGTGCATTTACAATATTCATTGATTTTTGCCATTGAAAAACATGTTTTTCATATACCAGAAATGTTTGAAGCTACTGACTGAATGAAAGGAGCTGGCATCTCACTCTCTTTGAATCTTCTTTATCATGCTAGGATTAACAGGAAAAAGCTAAAAATTTCAGAATTGCACCGTGCAATGTGGAGATATTACTGTTTGTGCATTTACAATATTCATTGATTTTTGCCATTGAAAAACATGTTTTTCATATACCAGAAATGTTTGAAGCTACTGACTGAATGAAAGGAGCTGGCATCTCACTCTCTTTGAATCTTCTTTATCATGCTAAGAGGAGCAGGAAAAAGCAAAAAATTTCAGAATTGCACCTTGCAATGCGGAGAAATTACTGTTTGTGCATTTACAATATTCATTGATTTTTGCCATTGAAAAACGTCCAGAAATGATTGAAGCTACTGACTGAATGAAAGGAGCTGGCATCTCACTCTCTTTGAATCTTCTTTATCATGCTAAGAGGAGCAGGAAAAAGCAAAAAATTTCAGAATTGCACCTTGCAATGCGGAGAAATTACTGTTTGTGCATTTACAATATTCATTGATTTTTGCCGCCATTGAAAAACATCATGTTATTCATATACCAGAAATGTTTGAAGCTACTGACTGAATGAAAGGAGCTGGCATCTCACTCTCTTTGAATCTTCTTTATCATGCTAGGATTAACAGGAAAAAGCTAAAAATTTCAGAATTGCACCGTGCAATGTGGAGATATTACTGTTTGTGCATTTACAATATTCATTGATTTTTGCCATTGAAAAACATGTTTTTCATATACCAGAAATGTTTGAAGCTACTGACTGAATGAAAGGAGCTGGCATCTCACTCTCTTTGAATCTTCTTTATCATGCTAGGATTAGCAGGAAAAAGCAAAAAATTTCAGAATTGCACCTTGCAATGTGGAGATATTACTGTTTGTGCATTTACAATATTCATTGATTTTTGCCATTGAAAAACATGTTTTTCATATACCAGAAATGTTTGAAGCTACTGACAATGAAAGGAGCTGGCATCTCACTCTCTTTGAATCTTCTTTATCATGCTAGGATTAACAGGAAAAAGCTAAAAATTTCAGAATTGCACCGTGCAATGTGGAGATATTACTGTTTGTGCATTTACAATATTCATTGATTTTTGCCATTGAAAAACATGTTTTTCATATACCAGAAATGTTTGAAGCTACTGACTGAATGAAAGGAGCTGGCATCTCACTCTCTTTGAATGTTCTTTATCATGCTAGGATTAGCAGGAAAAAGCAAAAAATTTCAGAATTGCACCTTGCAATGTGGAGATATTACTGTTTGTGCATTTACAATATTCATTGATTTTTGCCATTGAAAAACATGTTTTTCATATACCAGAAATGTTTGAAGCTACTGACTGAATGAAAGGAGCTGGCATCTCACTCTCTTTGAATCTTCTTTATCATGCTAGGATTAACAGGAAAAAGCTAAAAATTTCAGAATTGCACCGTGCAATGTGGAGATATTACTGTTTGTGCATTTACAATATTCATTGATTTTTGCCATTGAAAAACATGTTTTTCATATACCAGAAATGTTTGAAGCTACTGACTGAATGAAAGGAGCTGGCATCTCACTCTCTTTGAATCTTCTTTATCATGCTAGGATTAACAGGAAAAAGCAAAAAATTTCAGAATTGCACCTTGCAATGTGGAGATATTACTGTTTGTGCATTTACAATATTCATTGATTTTTGCCATTGAAAAACATGTTTTTCATATACCAGAAATGTTTGAAGCTACTGACTGAATGAAAGGAGCTGGCATCTCACTCTCTTTGAATCTTCTTTATCATGCTAGGATTAGCAGGAAAAAGCAAAAAATTTCAGAATTGCACCTTGCAATGTGGAGATATTACTGTTTGTGCATTTACAATATTCATTGATTTTTGCCATTGAAAAACATGTTTTTCATATACCAGAAATGTTTGAAGCTACTGACTGAATGAAAGGAGCTGGCATCTCACTCTCTTTGAATCTTCTTTATCATGCTAGGATTAACAGGAAAAAGCTAAAAATTTCAGAATTGCACCGTGCAATGTGGAGATATTACTGTTTGTGCATTTACAATATTCATTGATTTTTGCCATTGAAAAACATGTTTTTCATATACCAGAAATGTTTGAAGCTACTGACTGAATGAAAGGAGCTGGCATCTCACTCTCTTTGAATCTTCTTTATCATGCTAAGAGGAGCAGGAAAAAGCAAAAAATTTCAGAATTGCACCTTCAATGCGGAGAAATTACTGTTTGTGCATTTACAATATTCATTGATTTTTGCCATTGAAAAACGTCCAGAAATGATTGAAGCTACTGACTGAATGAAAGGAGCTGGCATCTCACTCTCTTTGAATCTTCTTTATCATGCTAAGAGGAGCAGGAAAAAGCAAAAAATTTCAGAATTGCACCTTGCAATGCGGAGAAATTACTGTTTGTGCATTTACAATATTCATTAATTTTTGCCATTGAAAAACATCATGTTATTCATATACCAGAAATGATTGAAGCTACTGACTGAATGAAAGGAGCTGGCATCTCACTCTTTGAATCTTCTTTATCATGCTAAGAGGAGCAGGAAAAAGCAAAAAATTTCAGAATTGCACCTTGCAATGCGGAGAAATTACTGTTTGTGCATTTACAATATTCATTGATTTTTGCCATTGAAAAACATCATGTTATTCATATACCAGAAATGTTTGAAGCTACTGACTGAATGAAAGGAGCTGGCATCTCACTCTCTTTGAATCTTCTTTATCATACTAAGAGGAGCAGGAAAAAGCAAAAAATTTCAGAATTGCACCTTGCAATGCGGAGAAATTACTGTTTGTGCATTTACAATATTCATTGATTTTTGCCATTGAAAAACGTCCAGAAATGATTGAAGCTACTGACTGAATGAAAGGAGCTGGCATCTCACTCTCTTTGAATCTTCTTTATCATGCTAAGAGGAGCAGGAAAAAGCAAAAAATTTCAGAATTGCACCTTGCAATGCGGAGAAATTACTGTTTGTGCATTTACAATATTCATTGATTTTTGCCATTGAAAAACGTCCAGAAATGATTGAAGCTACTGACTGAATGAAAGGAGCTGGCATCTCACTCTCTTTGAATCTTCTTTATCATGCTAAGAGGAGCAGGAAAAAGCAAAAAATTTCAGAATTGCACCTTGCAATGCGGAGAAATTACTGTTTGTGCATTTACAATATTCACTGATTTTTGCCGCCATTGAAAAACATCATGTTATTCATATACCAGAAATGTTTGAAGCTACTGACTGAATGAAAGGAGCTGGCATCTCACTCTCTTTGAATCTTCTTTATCATGCTAGGATTAACAGGAAAAAGCTAAAAATTTCAGAATTGCACCGTGCAATGTGGAGATATTACTGTTTGTGCATTTACAATATTCATTGATTTTTGCCATTGAAAAACATGTTTTTCATATACCAGAAATGTTTGAAGCTACTGACTGAATGAAAGGAGCTGGCATCTCACTCTCTTTGAATCTTCTTTATCATGCTAGGATTAGCAGGAAAAAGCAAAAAATTTCAGAATTGCTCCTTGCAATGTGGAGATATTACTGTTTGTGCATTTACAATATTCATTGATTTTTGCCATTGAAAAACATGTTTTTCATATACCAGAAATGTTTGAAGCTACTGACTGAATGAAAGGAGCTGGCATCTCACTCTCTTTGAATCTTCTTTATCATGCTAGGATTAGCAGGAAAAAGCAAAAAATTTCAGAATTGCACCTTGCAATGTGGAGATATTACTGTTTGTGCATTTACAATATTCATTGATTTTTGCCATTGAAAAACATGTTTTTCATATACCAGAAATGTTTGAAGCTACTGACTGAATGAAAGGAGCTGGCATCTCACTCTCTTTGAATCTTCTTTATCATGCTAGGATTAACAGGAAAAAGCAAAAAATTTCAGAATTGCACCTTGCAATGCGGAGAAATTACTGTTTGTGCATTTACAATATTCATTGATTTTTGCCGCCATTGAAAAACATCATGTTATTCATATACCAGAAATGTTTGAAGCTACTGACTGAATGAAAGGAGCTGGCATCTCACTCTCTTTGAATCTTCTTTATCATGCTAGGATTAACAGGAAAAAGCTAAAAATTTCAGAATTGCACCGTGCAATGTGGAGATATTACTGTTTGTGCATTTACAATATTCATTGATTTTTGCCATTGAAAAACATGTTTTTCATATACCAGAAATGTTTGAAGCTACTGACTGAATGAAAGGAGCTGGCATCTCACTCTCTTTGAATCTTCTTTATCATGCTAGGATTAGCAGGAAAAAGCAAAAAATTTCAGAATTGCTCCTTGCAATGTGGAGATATTACTGTTTGTGCATTTACAATATTCATTGATTTTTGCCATTGAAAAACATGTTTTTCATATACCAGAAATGTTTGAAGCTACTGACTGAATGAAAGGAGCTGGCATCTCACTCTCTTTGAATCTTCTTTATCATGCTAGGATTAGCAGGAAAAAGCAAAAAATTTCAGAATTGCACCTTGCAATGTGGAGATATTACTGTTTGTGCATTTACAATATTCATTGATTTTTGCCATTGAAAAACATGTTTTTCATATACCAGAAATGTTTGAAGCTACTGACTGAATGAAAGGAGCTGGCATCTCACTCTCTTTGAATCTTCTTTATCATGCTAGGATTAACAGGAAAAAGCAAAAAATTTCAGAATTGCACCTTGCAATGTGGAGATATTACTGTTTGTGCATTTACAATATTCATTGATTTTTGCCATTGAAAAACATGTTTTTCATATACCAGAAATGTTTGAAGCTACTGACTGAATGAAAGGAGCTGGCATCTCACTCTCTTTGAATCTTCTTTATCATGCTAGGATTAACAGGAAAAAGCTAAAAATTTCAGAATTGCACCGTGCAATGTGGAGATATTACTGTTTGTGCATTTACAATATTCATTGATTTTTGCCATTGAAAAACATGTTTTTCATATACCAGAAATGTTTGAAGCTACTGACTGAATGAAAGGAGCTGGCATCTCACTCTCTTTGAATCTTCTTTATCATGCTAGGATTAGCAGGAAAAAGCAAAAAATTTCAGAATTGCACCTTGCAATGTGGAGATATTACTGTTTGTGCATTTACAATATTCATTGATTTTTGCCATTGAAAAACATGTTTTTCATATACCAGAAATGTTTGAAGCTACTGACTGAATGAAAGGAGCTGGCATCTCACTCTCTTTGAATCTTCTTTATCATGCTAGGATTAGCAGGATAAAGCAAAAAATTTCAGAATTGCACCTTGCAATGTGTAGATATTACTGTTTGTGCATTTACAATATTCATTGATTTTTGCCATTGAAAAACATGTTTTTCATATACCAGAAATGTTTGAAGCTACTGACTGAATGAAAGGAGCTGGCATCTCACTCTCTTTGAATCTTCTTTATCATGCTAGGATTAACAGGAAAAAGCAAAAAATTTCAGAATTGCACCTTGCAATGTGGAGATATTACTGTTTGTGCATTTACAATATTCATTGATTTTTGCCATTGAAAAACGTCCAGAAATGTTTGAAGCTACTGACTGAATGAAAGGAGCTGGCATCTCACTCTCTTTGAATCTTCTTTATCATGCTAGGATTAGCAGGAAAAAGCAAAAAATTTCAGAATTGCACCTTGCAATGTGGAGATATTACTGTTTGTGCATTTACAATATTCATTGATTTTTGCCATTGAAAAACGTCCAGAAATGTTTGAAGCTACTGACTGAATGAAAGGAGCTGGCATCTCACTCTCTTTGAATCTTCTTTATCATGCTAGGATTAACAGGAAAAAGCTAAAAATTTCAGAATTGCACCGTGCAATGTGGAGATATTACTGTTTGTGCATTTACAATATTCATTGATTTTTGCCATTGAAAAACATGTTTTTCATATACCAGAAATGTTTGAAGCTACTGACTGAATGAAAGGAGCTGGCATCTCACTCTCTTTGAATCTTCTTTATCATGCTAGGATTAGCAGGAAAAAGCAAAAAATTTCAGAATTGCACCTTGCAATGTGGAGATATTACTGTTTGTGCATTTACAATATTCATTGATTTTTGCCATTGAAAAACATGTTTTTCATATACCAGAAATGTTTGAAGCTACTGACTGAATGAAAGGAGCTGGCATCTCACTCTCTCTTTGAATCTTCTTTATCATGCTAGGATTAACAGGAAAAAGCAAAAAATTTCAGAATTGCACCTTGCAATGTGGAGATATTACTGTTTGTGCATTTACAATATTCATTGATTTTTGCCATTGAAAAACATGTTTTTCATATACCAGAAATGTTTGAAGCTACTGACTGAATGAAAGGAGCTGGCATCTCACTCTCTTTGAATCTTCTTTATCATGCTAGGATTAACAGGAAAAAGCTAAAAATTTCAGAATTGCACCGTGCAATGTTGAGATATTACTGTTTGTGCATTTACAATATTCATTGATTTTTGCCATTGAAAAACATGTTTTTCATATACCAGAAATGTTTGAAGCTACTGACTGAATGAAAGGAGCTGGCATCTCACTCTCTTTGAATCTTCTTTATCATGCTAGGATTAGCAGGAAAAAGCAAAAAATTTCAGAATTGCACCTTGCAATGTGGAGATATTACTGTTTGTGCATTTACAATATTCATTGATTTTTGCCATTGAAAAACATGTTTTTCATATACCAGAAATGTTTGAAGCTACTGACTGAATGAAAGGAGCTGGCATCTCACTCTTTGAATCTTCTTTATCATGCTAGGATTAACAGGAAAAAGCTAAAAATTTCAGAATTGCACCGTGCAATGTGGAGATATTACTGTTTGTGCATTTACAATATTCATTGATTTTTGCCATTGAAAAACATGTTTTTCATATACCAGAAATGTTTGAAGCTACTGACTGAATGAAAGGAGCTGGCATCTCACTCTCTTTGAATCTTCTTTATCATGCTAGGATTAGCAGGAAAAAGCAAAAAATTTCAGAATTGCACCTTGCAATGTGGAGATATTACTGTTTGTGCATTTACAATATTCATTGATTTTTGCCATTGAAAAACATGTTTTTCATATACCAGAAATGTTTGAAGCTACTGACTGAATGAAAGGAGCTGGCATCTCACTCTCTTTGAATCTTCTTTATCATGCTAGGATTAACAGGAAAAAGCTAAAAATTTCAGAATTGCACCGTGCAATGTGGAGATATTACTGTTTGTGCATTTACAATATTCATTGATTTTTGCCATTGAAAAACATGTTTTTCATATACCAGAAATGTTTGAAGCTACTGACTGAATGAAAGGAGCTGGCATCTCACTCTCTTTGAATCTTCTTTATCATGCTAGGATTAGCAGGAAAAAGCAAAAAATTTCAGAATTGCACCTTGCAATGTGGAGATATTACTGTTTGTGCATTTACAATATTCATTGATTTTTGCCATTGAAAAACATGTTTTTCATATACCAGAAATGTTTGAAGCTACTGACTGAATGAAAGGAGCTGGCATCTCACTCTCTTTGAATCTTTATCATGCTAGGATTAACAGGAAAAAGCAAAATATTTCAGAATTGCACCTTGCAATGTGGAGATATTACTGTTTGTGCATTTACAATATTCATTGATTTTTGCCATTGAAAAACATGTTTTTCATATACCAGAAATGTTTGAAGCTACTGACTGAATGAAAGGAGCTGGCATCTCACTCTCTTTGAATCTTCTTTATCATGCTAGGATTAACAGGAAAAAGCTAAAAATTTCAGAATTGCACCGTGCAATGTGGAGATATTACTGTTTGTGCATTTACAATATTCATTGATTTTTGCCATTGAAAAACATGTTTTTCATATACCAGAAATGTTTGAAGCTACTGACTGAATGAAAGGAGCTGGCATCTCACTCTCTTTGAATCTTCTTTATCATGCTAGGATTAGCAGGAAAAAGCAAAAAATTTCAGAATTGCACCTTGCAATGTGGAGATATTACTGTTTGTGCATTTACAATATTCATTGATTTTTGCCATTGAAAAACATGTTTTTCATATACCAGAAATGTTTGAAGCTACTGACTGAATGAAAGGAGCTGGCATCTCACTCTCTTTGAATCTTCTTTATCATGCTAGGATTAGCAGGAAAAAGCAAAAAATTTCAGAATTGCACCTTGCAATGTGGAGATATTACTGTTTGTGCATTTACAATATTCATTGATTTTTGCCATTGAAAAACATGTTTTTCATATACCAGAAATGTTTGAAGCTACTGACTGAATGAAAGGAGCTGGCATCTCACTCTCTTTGAATCTTCTTTATCATGCTAGGATTAACAGGAAAAAGCTAAAAATTTCAGAATTGCACCGTGCAATGTGGAGATATTACTGTTTGTGCATTTACAATATTCATTGATTTTTGCCATTGAAAAACATGTTTTTCATATACCAGAAATGTTTGAAGCTACTGACTGAATGAAAGGAGCTGGCATCTCACTCTCTTTGAATCTTCTTTATCATGCTAGGATTAGCAGGAAAAAGCAAAAAATTTCAGAATTGCACCTTGCAATGTGGAGATATTACTGTTTGTGCATTTACAATATTCATTGATTTTTGCCATTGAAAAACATGTTTTTCATATACCAGAAATGTTTGAAGCTACTGACTGAATGAAAGGAGCTGGCATCTCACTCTCTTTGAATCTTTATCATGCTAGGATTAACAGGAAAAAGCAAAATATTTCAGAATTGCACCTTGCAATGTGGAGATATTACTGTTTGTGCATTTACAATATTCATTGATTTTTGCCATTGAAAAACATGTTTTTCATATACCAGAAATGTTTGAAGCTACTGACTGAATGAAAGGAGCTGGCATCTCACTCTCTTTGAATCTTCTTTATCATGCTAGGATTAACAGGAAAAAGCTAAAAATTTCAGAATTGCACCGTGCAATGTTGAGATATTACTGTTTGTGCATTTACAATATTCATTGATTTTTGCCATTGAAAAACATGTTTTTCATATACCAGAAATGTTTGAAGCTACTGACTGAATGAAAGGAGCTGGCATCTCACTCTCTTTGAATCTTCTTTATCATGCTAGGATTAGCAGGAAAAAGCAAAAAATTTCAGAATTGCACCTTGCAATGTGGAGATATTACTGTTTGTGCATTTACAATATTCATTGATTTTTGCCATTGAAAAACATGTTTTTCATATACCAGAAATGTTTGAAGCTACTGACTGAATGAAAGGAGCTGGCATCTCACTCTCTTTGAATCTTCTTTATCATGCTAGGATTAGCAGGAAAAAGCAAAAAATTTCAGAATTGCACCTTGCAATGTGGAGATATTACTGTTTGTGCATTTACAATATTCATTGATTTTTGCCATTGAAAAACATGTTTTTCATATACCAGAAATGTTTGAAGCTACTGACTGAATGAAAGGAGCTGGCATCTCACTCTCTTTGAATCTTCTTTATCATGCTAGGATTAACAGGAAAAAGCTAAAAATTTCAGAATTGCACCGTGCAATGTGGAGATATTACTGTTTGTGCATTTACAATATTCATTGATTTTTGCCATTGAAAAACATGTTTTTCATATACCAGAAATGTTTGAAGCTACTGACTGAATGAAAGGAGCTGGCATCTCACTCTCTTTGAATCTTCTTTATCATGCTAGGATTAGCAGGAAAAAGCAAAAAATTTCAGAATTGCACCTTGCAATGTGGAGATATTACTGTTTGTGCATTTACAATATTCATTGATTTTTGCCATTGAAAAACATGTTTTTCATATACCAGAAATGTTTGAAGCTACTGACTGAATGAAAGGAGCTGGCATCTCACTCTCTTTGAATCTTTATCATGCTAGGATTAACAGGAAAAAGCTAAATATTTCAGAATTGCACCTTGCAATGTGGAGATATTACTGTTTGTGCATTTACAATATTCATTGATTTTTGCCATTGAAAAACATGTTTTTCATATACCAGAAATGTTTGAAGCTACTGACTGAATGAAAGGAGCTGGCATCTCACTCTCTTTGAATCTTCTTTATCATGCTAGGATTAACAGGAAAAAGCTAAAAATTTCAGAATTGCACCGTGCAATGTGGAGATATTACTGTTTGTGCATTTACAATATTCATTGATTTTTGCCATTGAAAAACATGTTTTTCATATACCAGAAATGTTTGAAGCTACTGACTGAATGAAAGGAGCTGGCATCTCACTCTCTTTGAATCTTCTTTATCATGCTAGGATTAGCAGGAAAAAGCAAAAAATTTCAGAATTGCACCTTGCAATGTGGAGATATTACTGTTTGTGCATTTACAATATTCATTGATTTTTGCCATTGAAAAACATGTTTTTCATATACCAGAAATGTTTGAAGCTACTGACTGAATGAAAGGAGCTGGCATCTCACTCTCTTTGAATCTTCTTTATCATGCTAGGATTAACAGGAAAAAGCTAAAAATTTCAGAATTGCACCGTGCAATGTGGAGATATTACTGTTTGTGCATTTACAATATTCATTGATTTTTGCCATTGAAAAACATGTTTTTCATATACCAGAAATGTTTGAAGCTACTGACTGAATGAAAGGAGCTGGCATCTCACTCTCTTTGAATCTTCTTTATCATGCTAGGATTAGCAGGAAAAAGCAAAAAATTTCAGAATTGCACCTTGCAATGTGGAGATATTACTGTTTGTGCATTTACAATATTCATTGATTTTTGCCATTGAAAAACATGTTTTTCATATACCAGAAATGTTTGAAGCTACTGACTGAATGAAAGGAGCTGGCATCTCACTCTCTTTGAATCTTCTTTATCATGCTAGGATTAACAGGAAAAAGCTAAAAATTTCAGAATTGCACCGTGCAATGTGGAGATATTACTGTTTGTGCATTTACAATATTCATTGATTTTTGCCATTGAAAAACATGTTTTTCATATACCAGAAATGTTTGAAGCTACTGACTGAATGAAAGGAGCTGGCATCTCACTCTCTTTGAATCTTCTTTATCATGCTAGGATTAGCAGGAAAAAGCAAAAAATTTCAGAATTGCACCTTGCAATGTGGAGATATTACTGTTTGTGCATTTACAATATTCATTGATTTTTGCCATTGAAAAACATGTTTTTCATATACCAGAAATGTTTGAAGCTACTGACTGAATGAAAGGAGCTGGCATCTCACTCTCTTTGAATCTTTATCATGCTAGGATTAACAGGAAAAAGCTAAATATTTCAGAATTGCACCTTGCAATGTGGAGATATTACTGTTTGTGCATTTACAATATTCATTGATTTTTGCCATTGAAAAACATGTTTTTCATATACCAGAAATGTTTGAAGCTACTGACTGAATGAAAGGAGCTGGCATCTCACTCTCTTTGAATCTTCTTTATCATGCTAGGATTAACAGGAAAAAGCTAAAAATTTCAGAATTGCACCGTGCAATGTGGAGATATTACTGTTTGTGCATTTACAATATTCATTGATTTTTGCCATTGAAAAACATGTTTTTCATATACCAGAAATGTTTGAAGCTACTGACTGAATGAAAGGAGCTGGCATCTCACTCTCTTTGAATCTTCTTTATCATGCTAGGATTAGCAGGAAAAAGCAAAAAATTTCAGAATTGCACCTTGCAATGTGGAGATATTACTGTTTGTGCATTTACAATATTCATTGATTTTTGCCATTGAAAAACATGTTTTTCATATACCAGAAATGTTTGAAGCTACTGACTGAATGAAAGGAGCTGGCATCTCACTCTCTTTGAATCTTCTTTATCATGCTAGGATTAACAGGAAAAAGCTAAAAATTTCAGAATTGCACCGTGCAATGTGGAGATATTACTGTTTGTGCATTTACAATATTCATTGATTTTTGCCATTGAAAAACATGTTTTTCATATACCAGAAATGTTTGAAGCTACTGACTGAATGAAAGGAGCTGGCATCTCACTCTCTTTGAATCTTCTTTATCATGCTAGGATTAGCAGGAAAAAGCAAAAAATTTCAGAATTGCACCTTGCAATGTGGAGATATTACTGTTTGTGCATTTACAATATTCATTGATTTTTGCCATTGAAAAACATGTTTTTCATATACCAGAAATGTTTGAAGCTACTGACTGAATGAAAGGAGCTGGCATCTCACTCTCTTTTGAATCTTCTTTATCATGCTAGGATTAACAGGAAAAGCAAAAAATTTCAGAATTGCACCGTGCAATGTGGAGATATTACTGTTTGTGCATTTACAATATTCATTGATTTTTGCCATTGAAAAACATGTTTTTCATATACCAGAAATGTTTGAAGCTACTGACTGAATGAAAGGAGCTGGCATCTCACTCTCTTTGAATCTTCTTTATCATGCTAGGATTAACAGGAAAAAGCTAAAATTTTCAGAATTGCACCGTGCAATGTGGAGATATTACTGTTTGTGCATTTACAATATTCATTGATTTTTGCCATTGAAAAACATGTTTTTCATATACCAGAAATGTTGAAGCTACTGACTGAATGAAAGGAGCTGGCATCTCACTCTCTTTGAATCTTCTTTATCATGCTAAGAGGAGCAGGAAAAAGCAAAAAATTTCAGAATTGCACCTTGCAATGCGGAGAAATTACTGTTTGTGCATTTACAATATTCATTGATTTTTGCCATTGAAAAACGTCCAGAAATGATTGAAGCTACTGACTGAATGAAAGGAGCTGGCATCTCACTCTCTTTGAATCTTCTTTATCATGCTAAGAGGAGCAGGAAAAAGCAAAAAATTTCAGAATTGCACCTTGCAATGCGGAGAAATTACTGTTTGTGCATTTACAATATTCATTGATTTTGCCGCCATTGAAAAACATCATGTTATTCATATACCAGAAATGTTTGAAGCTACTGACTGAATGAAAGAGCTGGCATCTCACTCTCTTTGAATCTTCTTTATCATGCTAGGATTAACAGGAAAAGCTAAAAATTTCAGAATTGCACCGTGCAATGTGGAGATATTACTGTTTGTGCATTTACAATATTCATTGATTTTTGCCATTGAAAAACATGTTTTTCATATACCAGAAATGTTTGAAGCTACTGACTGAATGAAAGGAGCTGGCATCTCACTCTCTTTGAATCTTCTTTATCATGCTAGGATTAACAGGAAAAAGCAAAAAATTTCAGAATTGCACCGTGCAATGTGGAGATATTACTGTTTGTGCATTTACAATATTCATTGATTTTTGCCATTGAAAACATGTTTTTCATATACCAGAAATGTTTGAAGCTACTGACTGAATGAAAGGAGCTGGCATCTCACTCTCTTTGAATCTTCTTTATCATGCTAGGATTAACAGGAAAAAGCTAAAAATTTCAGAATTGCACCGTGCAATGTGGAGATATTACTGTTTGTGCATTTACAATATTCATTGATTTTTGCCATTGAAAAACATGTTTTTCATATACCAGAAATGTTTGAAGCTACTGACTGAATGAAAGGAGCTGGCATCTCACTCTCTTTGAATCTTCTTTATCATGCTAAGAGGAGCAGGAAAAAGCAAAAAATTTCAGAATTGCACCTTGCAATGCGGAGAAATTACTGTTTGTGCATTTACAATATTCATTGATTTTTGCCATTGAAAAACGTCCAGAAATGATTGAAGCTACTGACTGAATGAAAGGAGCTGGCATCTCACTCTCTTTGAATCTTCTTTATCATGCTAAGAGGAGCAGGGAAAAGCAAAAAATTTCAGAATTGCACCTTGCAATGCGGAGAAATTACTGTTTGTGCATTTACAATATTCATTGATTTTTGCCGCCATTGAAAAACATCATGTTATTCATATACCAGAAATGTTTGAAGCTACTGACTGAATGAAAGGAGCTGGCATCTCACTCTCTTTGAATCTTCTTTATCATGCTAGGATTAACAGGAAAAAGCTAAAAATTTCAGAATTGCACCGTGCAATGTGGAGATATTACTGTTTGTGCATTTACAATATTCATTGATTTTTGCCATTGAAAAACATGTTTTTCATATACCAGAAATGTTTGAAGCTACTGACTGAATGAAAGGAGCTGGCATCTCACTCTCTTTGAATCTTCTTTATCATGCTAGGATTAGCAGGAAAAAGCAAAAATTTCAGAATTGCTCCTTGCAATGTGGAGATATTACTGTTTGTGCATTTACAATATTCATTGATTTTTGCCATTGAAAAACATGTTTTTCATATACCAGAAATGTTTGAAGCTACTGACTGAATGAAAGGAGCTGGCATCTCACTCTCTTTGAATCTTCTTTATCATGCTAGGATTAACAGGAAAAAGCAAAAAATTTCAGAATTGCACCTTGCAATGTGGAGATATTACTGTTTGTGCATTTACAATATTCATTGATTTTTGCCATTGAAAAACATGTTTTTCATATACCAGAAATGTTTGAAGCTACTGACTGAATGAAAGGAGCTGGCATCTCACTCTCTTTGAATCTTCTTTATCATGCTAGGATTAACAGGAAAAAGCAAAAAATTTCAGAATTGCACCTTGCAATGTGCAGATATTACTGTTTGTGCATTTACAATATTCATTGATTTTTGCCATTGAAAAACATGTTTTTCATATACCAGAAATGTTTGAAGCTACTGACTGAATGAAAGGAGCTGGCATCTCAACCTCTTTGAATCTTCTTTATCATGCTAGGATTAACAGGAAAAAGCTAAAAATTTCAGAATTGCACCGTGCAATGTGGAGATATTACTGTTTGTGCATTTACAATATTCATTGATTTTTGCCATTGAAAAACATGTTTTTCATATACCAGAAATGTTTGAAGCTACTGACTGAATGAAAGGAGCTGGCATCTCACTCTCTTTGAATCTTCTTTATCATGCTAGGATTAACAGGAAAAAGCTAAAAATTTCAGAATTGCACCGTGCAATGTGGAGATATTACTGTTTGTGCATTTACAATATTCATTGATTTTTGCCATTGAAAAACATGTTTTTCATATACCAGAAATGTTTGAAGCTACTGACTGAATGAAAGGAGCTGGCATCTCACTCTCTTTGAATCTTCTTTATCATGCTAGGATTAGCAGGAAAAAGCAAAAAATTTCAGAATTGCACCTTGCAATGTGGAGATATTACTGTTTGTGCATTTACAATATTCATTGATTTTTGCCATTGAAAAACATGTTTTTCATATACCAGAAATGTTTGAAGCTACTGACTGAATGAAAGGAGCTGGCATCTCACTCTCTTTGAATCTTCTTTATCATGCTAGGATTAACAGGAAAAAGCAAAAAATTTCAGAATTGCACCTTGCAATGTGGAGATATTACTGTTTGTGCATTTACAATATTCATTGATTTTTGCCATTGAAAAACATGTTTTTCATATACCAGAAATGTTTGAAGCTACTGACTGAATGAAAGGAGCTGGCATCTCACTCTCTTTGAATCTTCTTTATCATGCTAGGATTAACAGGAAAAAGCTAAAAATTTCAGAATTGCACCGTGCAATGTGGAGATATTACTGTTTGTGCATTTACAATATTCATTGATTTTTGCCATTGAAAAACATGTTTTTCATATACCAGAAATGTTTGAAGCTACTGACTGAATGAAAGGAGCTGGCATCTCACTCTCTTTGAATCTTCTTTATCATGCTAAGAGGAGCAGGAAAAAGCAAAAAATTTCAGAATTGCACCTTGCAATGCGGAGAAATTACTGTTTGTGCATTTACAATATTCATTGATTTTTGCCATTGAAAAACGTCCAGAAATGATTGAAGCCACTGACTGAATGAAAGGAGCTGGCATCTCACTCTCTTTGAATCTTCTTTATCATGCTAAGAGGAGCAGGAAAAAGCAAAAAATTTCAGAATTGCACCTTGCAATGCGGAGAAATTACTGTTTGTGCATTTACAATATTCATTGATTTTTGCCGCCATTGAAAAACATCATGTTATTCATATACCAGAAATGTTTGAAGCTACTGACTGAATGAAAGGAGCTGGCATCTCACTCTCTTTGAATCTTCTTTATCATGCTAGGATTAACAGGAAAAAGCTAAAAATTTCAGAATTGCACCGTGCAATGTGGAGATATTACTGTTTGTGCATTTACAATATTCATTGATTTTTGCCATTGAAAAACATGTTTTTCATATACCAGAAATGTTTGAAGCTACTGACTGAATGAAAGGAGCTGGCATCTCACTCTCTTTGAATCTTCTTTATCATGCTAGGATTAGCAGGAAAAAGCAAAAAATTTCAGAATTGCTCCTTGCAATGTGGAGATATTACTGTTTGTGCATTTACAATATTCATTGATTTTTGCCATTGAAAAACATGTTTTTCATATACCAGAAATGTTTGAAGCTACTGACTGAATGAAAGGAGCTGGCATCTCACTCTCTTTGAATCTTCTTTATCATGCTAGGATTAACAGGAAAAAGCAAAAAATTTCAGAATTGCACCTTGCAATATGGAGATATTACTGTTTGTGCATTTACAATATTCATTGATTTTTGCCATTGAAAAACATGTTTTTCATATACCAGAAATGTTTGAAGCTACTGACTGAATGAAAGGAGCTGGCATCTCACTCTCTTTGAATCTTCTTTATCATGCTAGGATTAACAGGAAAAAGCAAAAAATTTCAGAATTGCACCTTGCAATGTGCAGATATTACTGTTTGTGCATTTACAATATTCATTGATTTTTGCCATTGAAAAACATGTTTTTCATATACCAGAAATGTTTGAAGCTACTGACTGAATGAAAGGAGCTGGCATCTCACTCTCTTTGAATCTTCTTTATCATGCTAGGATTAGCAGGAAAAAGCAAAAAATTTCAGAATTGCTCCTTGCAATGTGGAGATATTACTGTTTGTGCATTTACAATATTCATTGATTTTTGCCATTGAAAAACATGTTTTTCATATACCAGAAATGTTTGAAGCTACTGACTGAATGAAAGGAGCTGGCATCTCACTCTCTTTGAATCTTCTTTATCATGCTAGGATTAACAGGAAAAAGCAAAAAATTTCAGAATTGCACCTTGCAATGTGGAGATATTACTGTTTGTGCATTTACAATATTCATTGATTTTTGCCATTGAAAAACATGTTTTTCATATACCAGAAATGTTTGAAGCTACTGACTGAATGAAAGGAGCTGGCATCTCACTCTCTTTGAATCTTCTTTATCATGCTAGGATTAACAGGAAAAAGCAAAAAATTTCAGAATTGCACCTTGCAATGTGCAGATATTACTGTTTGTGCATTTACAATATTCATTGATTTTTGCCATTGAAAAACGTTTTTCATATACCAGAAATGTTTGAAGCTAAGCTACTGACTGAATGAAAGGAGCTGGCATCTCAACCTCTTTGAATCTTCTTTATCATGCTAGGATTAACAGGAAAAAGCTAAAAATTTCAGAATTGCACCGTGCAATGTGGAGATATTACTGTTTGTGCATTTACAATATTCATTGATTTTTGCCATTGAAAAACATGTTTTTCATATACCAGAAATGTTTGAAGCTACTGACTGAATGAAAGGAGCTGGCATCTCACTCTCTTTGAATCTTCTTTATCATGCTAGGATTAACAGGAAAAAGCTAAAAATTTCAGAATTGCACCGTGCAATGTGGAGATATTACTGTTTGTGCATTTACAATATTCATTGATTTTTGCCATTGAAAAACATGTTTTTCATATACCAGAAATGTTTGAAGCTACTGACTGAATGAAAGGAGCTGGCATCTCACTCTCTTTGAATCTTCTTTATCATGCTAGGATTAGCAGGAAAAAGCAAAAAATTTCAGAATTGCACCTTGCAATGTGGAGATATTACTGTTTGTGCATTTACAATATTCATTGATTTTTGCCATTGAAAAACATGTTTTTCATATACCAGAAATGTTTGAAGCTACTGACTGAATGAAAGGAGCTGGCATCTCACTCTCTTTGAATCTTCTTTATCATGCTAGGATTAACAGGAAAAAGCAAAAAATTTCAGAATTGCACCTTGCAATGTGGAGATATTACTGTTTGTGCATTTACAATATTCATTGATTTTTGCCATTGAAAAACATGTTTTTCATATACCAGAAATGTTTGAAGCTACTGACTGAATGAAAGGAGCTGGCATCTCACTCTCTTTGAATCTTCTTTATCATGCTAGGATTAACAGGAAAAAGCTAAAAATTTCAGAATTGCACCGTGCAATGTGGAGATATTACTGTTTGTGCATTTACAATATTCATTGATTTTTGCCATTGAAAAACATGTTTTTCATATACCAGAAATGTTTGAAGCTACTGACTGAATGAAAGGAGCTGGCATCTCACTCTCTTTGAATCTTCTTTATCATGCTAAGAGGAGCAGGAAAAAGCAAAAAATTTCAGAATTGCACCTTGCAATGCGGAGAAATTACTGTTTGTGCATTTACAATATTCATTGATTTTTGCCATTGAAAAACGTCCAGAAATGATTGAAGCTACTGACTGAATGAAAGGAGCTGGCATCTCACTCTCTTTGAATCTTCTTTATCATGCTAAGAGGAGCAGGAAAAAGCAAAAAATTTCAGAATTGCACCTTGCAATGCGGAGAAATTACTGTTTGTGCATTTACAATATTCATTGATTTTTGCCGCCATTGAAAAACATCATGTTATTCATATACCAGAAATGTTTGAAGCTACTGACTGAATGAAAGGAGCTGGCATCTCACTCTCTTTGAATCTTCTTTATCATGCTAGGATTAACAGGAAAAAGCTAAAAATTTCAGAATTGCACCGTGCAATGTGGAGATATTACTGTTTGTGCATTTACAATATTCATTGATTTTTGCCATTGAAAAACATGTTTTTCATATACCAGAAATGTTTGAAGCTACTGACTGAATGAAAGGAGCTGGCATCTCACTCTCTTTGAATCTTCTTTATCATGCTAGGATTAGCAGGAAAAAGCAAAAAATTTCAGAATTGCTCCTTGCAATGTGGAGATATTACTGTTTGTGCATTTACAATATTCATTGATTTTTGCCATTGAAAAACATGTTTTTCATATACCAGAAATGTTTGAAGCTACTGACTGAATGAAAGGAGCTGGCATCTCACTCTCTTTGAATCTTCTTTATCATGCTAGGATTAACAGGAAAAAGCAAAAAATTTCAGAATTGCACCTTGCAATGTGGAGATATTACTGTTTGTGCATTTACAATATTCATTGATTTTTGCCATTGAAAAACATGTTTTTCATATACCAGAAATGTTTGAAGCTACTGACTGAATGAAAGGAGCTGGCATCTCACTCTCTTTGAATCTTCTTTATCATGCTAGGATTAACAGGAAAAAGCAAAAAATTTCAGAATTGCACCTTGCAATGTGCAGATATTACTGTTTGTGCATTTACAATATTCATTGATTTTTGCCATTGAAAAACATGTTTTTCATATACCAGAAATGTTTGAAGCTACTGACTGAATGAAAGGAGCTGGCATCTCAACCTCTTTGAATCTTCTTTATCATGCTAGGATTAACAGGAAAAAGCTAAAAATTTCAGAATTGCACCGTGCAATGTGGAGATATTTCTGTTTGTGCATTTACAATATTCATTGATTTTTGCCATTGAAAAACATGTTTTTCATTTACCAGAAATGTTTGAAGCTACTGACTGAATGAAAGGAGCTGGCATCTCACTCTCTTTGAATCTTCTTTATCATGCTAGGATTAACAGGAAAAAGCTAAAAATTTCAGAATTGCACCGTGCAATGTGGAGATATTACTGTTTGTGCATTTACAATATTCATTGATTTTTGCCATTGAAAAACATGTTTTTCATATACCAGAAATGTTTGAAGCTACTGACTGAATGAAAGGAGCTGGCATCTCACTCTCTTTGAATCTTCTTTATCATGCTAGGATTAGCAGGAAAAAGCAAAAAATTTCAGAATTGCACCTTGCAATGTGGAGATATTACTGTTTGTGCATTTACAATATTCATTGATTTTTGCCATTGAAAAACATGTTTTTCATATACCAGAAATGTTTGAAGCTACTGACTGAATGAAAGGAGCTGGCATCTCACTCTCTTTGAATCTTCTTTATCATGCTAGGATTAACAGGAAAAAGCAAAAAATTTCAGAATTGCACCTTGCAATGTGGAGATATTACTGTTTGTGCATTTACAATATTCATTGATTTTTGCCATTGAAAAACATGTTTTTCATATACCAGAAATGTTTGAAGCTACTGACTGAATGAAAGGAGCTGGCATCTCACTCTCTTTGAATCTTCTTTATCATGCTAGGATTAACAGGAAAAAGCTAAAAATTTCAGAATTGCACAGTGCAATGTGGAGATATTACTGTTTGTGCATTTACAATATTCATTGATTTTTGCCATTGAAAAACGTCCAGAAATGATTGAAGCTACTGACTGAATGAAAGGAGCTGGCATCTCACTCTCTTTGAATCTTCTTTATCATGCTAAGAGGAGCAGGAAAAAGCAAAAAATTTCAGAATTGCACCTTGCAATGCGGAGAAATTACTGTTTGTGCATTTACAATATTCATTAATTTTTGCCATTGAAAAACATCATGTTATTCATATACCAGAAATGATTGAAGCTACTGACTGAATGAAAGGAGCTGGCATCTCACTCTCTTTGAATCTTCTTTATCATGCTAAGAGGAGCAGGAAAAAGCAAAAAATTTCAGAATTGCACCTTGCAATGCGGAGAAATTACTGTTTGTGCATTTACAATATTCATTGATTTTTGCCATTGAAAAACATCATGTTATTCATATACCAGAAATGTTTGAAGCTACTGACTGAATGAAAGGAGCTGGCATCTCACTCTCTTTGAATCTTCTTTATCATACTAAGAGGAGCAGGAAAAAGCAAAAAATTTCAGAATTGCACCTTGCAATGCGGAGAAATTACTGTTTGTGCATTTACAATATTCATTGATTTTTGCCATTGAAAAACGTCCAGAAATGATTGAAGCTACTGACTGAATGAAAGGAGCTGGCATCTCACTCTCTTTGAATCTTCTTTATCATGCTAAGAGGAGCAGGAAAAAGCAAAAAATTTCAGAATTGCACCTTGCAATGCGGAGAAATTACTGTTTGTGCATTTACAATATTCATTGATTTTTGCCATTGAAAAACGTCCAGAAATGATTGAAGCTACTGACTGAATGAAAGGAGCTGGCATCTCACTCTCTTTGAATCTTCTTTATCATGCTAAGAGGAGCAGGAAAAAGCAAAAAATTTCAGAATTGCACCTTGCAATGCGGAGAAATTACTGTTTGTGCATTTACAATATTCATTGATTTTTGCCGCCATTGAAAAACATCATGTTATTCATATACCAGAAATGTTTGAAGCTACTGACTGAATGAAAGGAGCTGGCATCTCACTCTCTTTGAATCTTCTTTATCATGCTAGGATTAACAGGAAAAAGCTAAAAATTTCAGAATTGCACCGTGCAATGTGGAGATATTACTGTTTGTGCATTTACAATATTCATTGATTTTTGCCATTGAAAAACATGTTTTTCATATACCAGAAATGTTTGAAGCTACTGACTGAATGAAAGGAGCTGGCATCTCACTCTCTTTGAATCTTCTTTATCATGCTAGGATTAGCAGGAAAAAGCAAAAAATTTCAGAATTGCTCCTTGCAATGTGGAGATATTACTGTTTGTGCATTTACAATATTCATTGATTTTTGCCATTGAAAAACATGTTTTTCATATACCAGAAATGTTTGAAGCTACTGACTGAATGAAAGGAGCTGGCATCTCACTCTCTTTGAATCTTCTTTATCATGCTAGGATTAACAGGAAAAAGCAAAAAATTTCAGAATTGCACCTTGCAATGTGGAGATATTACTGTTTGTGCATTTACAATATTCATTGATTTTTGCCATTGAAAAACATGTTTTTCATATACCAGAAATGTTTGAAGCTACTGACTGAATGAAAGGAGCTGGCATCTCACTCTCTTTGAATCTTCTTTATCATGCTAGGATTAACAGGAAAAAGCAAAAAATTTCAGAATTGCACCTTGCAATGTGCAGATATTACTGTTTGTGCATTTACAATATTCATTGATTTTTGCCATTGAAAAACATGTTTTTCATATACCAGAAATGTTTGAAGCTACTGACTGAATGAAAGGAGCTGGCATCTCAACCTCTTTGAATCTTCTTTATCATGCTAGGATTAACAGGAAAAAGCTAAAAATTTCAGAATTGCACCGTGCAATGTGGAGATATTACTGTTTGTGCATTTACAATATTCATTGATTTTTGCCATTGAAAAACATGTTTTTCATATACCAGAAATGTTTGAAGCTACTGACTGAATGAAAGGAGCTGGCATCTCACTCTCTTTGAATCTTCTTTATCATGCTAGGATTAACAGGAAAAAGCTAAAAATTTCAGAATTGCACCGTGCAATGTGGAGATATTACTGTTTGTGCATTTACAATATTCATTGATTTTTGCCATTGAAAAACATGTTTTTCATATACCAGAAATGTTTGAAGCTACTGACTGAATGAAAGGAGCTGGCATCTCACTCTCTTTGAATCTTCTTTATCATGCTAGGATTAGCAGGAAAAAGCAAAAAATTTCAGAATTGCACCTTGCAATGTGGAGATATTACTGTTTGTGCATTTACAATATTCATTGATTTTTGCCATTGAAAAACATGTTTTTCATATACCAGAAATGTTTGAAGCTACTGACTGAATGAAAGGAGCTGGCATCTCACTCTCTTTGAATCTTCTTTATCATGCTAGGATTAACAGGAAAAAGCAAAAAATTTCAGAATTGCACCTTGCAATGTGGAGATATTACTGTTTGTGCATTTACAATATTCATTGATTTTTGCCATTGAAAAACATGTTTTTCATATACCAGAAATGTTTGAAGCTACTGACTGAATGAAAGGAGCTGGCATCTCACTCTCTTTGAATCTTCTTTATCATGCTAGGATTAACAGGAAAAAGCTAAAAATTTCAGAATTGCACCGTGCAATGTGGAGATATTACTGTTTGTGCATTTACAATATTCATTGATTTTTGCCATTGAAAAACATGTTTTTCATATACCAGAAATGTTTGAAGCTACTGACTGAATGAAAGGAGCTGGCATCTCACTCTCTTTGAATCTTCTTTATCATGCTAGGATTAGCAGGAAAAAGCAAAAAATTTCAGAATTGCACCTTGCAATGTGGAGATATTACTGTTTGTGCATTTACAATATTCATTGATTTTTGCCATTGAAAAACATGTTTTTCATATACCAGAAATGTTTGAAGCTACTGACTGAATGAAAGGAGCTGGCATCTCACTCTCTTTGAATCTTCTTTATCATGCTAGGATTAACAGGAAAAAGCTAAAAATTTCAGAATTGCACCGTGCAATGTGGAGATATTACTGTTTGTGCATTTACAATATTCATTGATTTTTGCCATTGAAAAACATGTTTTTCACATACCAGAAATGTTTGAAGCTACTGACTGAATGAAAGGAGCTGGCATCTCACTCTCTTTGAATCTTCTTTATCATGCTAGGATTAGCAGGAAAAAGCAAAAAATTTCAGAATTGCACCTTGCAATGTGGAGATATTACTGTTTGTGCATTTACAATATTCATTGATTTTTGCCATTGAAAAACATGTTTTTCATATACCAGAAATGTTTGAAGCTACTGACTGAATGAAAGGAGCTGGCATCTCACTCTCTTTGAATCTTCTTTATCATGCTAGGATTAACAGGAAAAAGCTAAAAATTTCAGAATTGCACCGTGCAATGTGGAGATATTACTGTTTGTGCATTTACAATATTCATTGATTTTTGCCATTGAAAAACATGTTTTTCATATACCAGAAATGTTTGAAGCTACTGACTGAATGAAAGGAGCTGGCATCTCACTCTCTTTGAATCTTCTTTATCATGCTAGGATTAGCAGGAAAAAGCAAAAAATTTCAGAATTGCACCTTGCAATGTGGAGATATTACTGTTTGTGCATTTACAATATTCATTGATTTTTGCCATTGAAAAACATGTTTTTCATATACCAGAAATGTTTGAAGCTACTGACTGAATGAAAGGAGCTGGCATCTCACTCTCTTTGAATCTTCTTTATCATGCTAGGATTAACAGGAAAAAGCAAAAAATTTCAGAATTGCACCTTGCAATGTGGAGATATTACTGTTTGTGCATTTACAATATTCATTGATTTTTGCCATTGAAAAACATGTTTTTCATATACCAGAAATGTTTGAAGCTACTGACTGAATGAAAGGAGCTGGCATCTCACTCTCTTTGAATCTTCTTTATCATGCTAGGATTAACAGGAAAAAGCTAAAAATTTCAGCATTGCACCGTGCAATGTGGAGATATTAGTTTGTGCATTTACAATATTCATTGATTTTTGCCATTGAAAAACATGTTTTTCATATACCAGAAATGTTTGAAGCTACTGACTGAATGAAAGGAGCTGGCATCTCACTCTCTTTGAATCTTCTTTATCATGCTAGGATTAACAGGAAAAAGCTAAAAATTTCAGAATTGCACCGTGCAATGTGGAGATATTACTGTTTGTGCATTTACAATATTCATTGATTTTTGCCATTGAAAAACATGTTTTTCATATACCAGAAATGTTTGAAGCTACTGACTGAATGAAAGGAGCTGGCATCTCACTCTCTTTGAATCTTCTTTATCATGCTAGGATTAACAGGAAAAAGCAAAAAATTTCAGAATTGCACCTTGCAATGTGGAGATATTACTGTTTGTGCATTTACAATATTCATTGATTTTTGCCATTGAAAAACATGTTTTTCATATACCAGAAATGTTTGAAGCTACTGACTGAATGAAAGGAGCTGGCATCTCACTCTCTTTGAATCTTCTTTATCATGCTAGGATTAACAGGAAAAAGCAAAAAATTTCAGAATTGCACCTTGCAATGTGGAGATATTACTGTTTGTGCATTTACAATATTCATTGATTTTTGCCATTGAAAAACATGTTTTTCATATACCAGAAATGTTTGAAGCTACTGACTGAATGAAAGGAGCTGGCATCTCACTCTCTTTGAATCTTCTTTATCATGCTAGGATTAACAGGAAAAAGCTAAAAATTTCAGAATTGCACCGTGCAATGTGGAGATATTACTGTTTGTGCATTTACAATATTCATTGATTTTTGCCATTGAAAAACATGTTTTTCATATACCAGAAATGTTTGAAGCTACTGACTGAATGAAAGGAGCTGGCATCTCACTCTCTTTGAATCTTCTTTATCATGCTAGGATTAGCAGGAAAAAGCAAAAAATTTCAGAATTGCACCTTGCAATGTGGAGATATTACTGTTTGTGCATTTACAATATTCATTGATTTTTGCCATTGAAAAACATGTTTTTCATATACCAGAAATGTTTGAAGCTACTGACTGAATGAAAGGAGCTGGCATCTCACTCTCTTTGAATCTTCTTTATCATGCTAGGATTAACAGGAAAAAGCTAAAAATTTCAGAATTGCACCGTGCAATGTGGAGATATTACTGTTTGTGCATTTACAATATTCATTGATTTTTGCCATTGAAAAACATGTTTTTCATATACCAGAAATGTTTGAAGCTACTGACTGAATGAAAGGAGCTGGCATCTCACTCTCTTTGAATCTTCTTTATCATGCTAGGATTAACAGGAAAAAGCTAAAAATTTCAGAATTGCACCGTGCAATGTGGAGATATTACTGTTTGTGCATTTACAATATTCATTGATTTTTGCCATTGAAAAACATGTTTTTCATATACCAGAAATGTTTGAAGCTACTGACTGAATGAAAGGAGCTGGCATCTCACTCTCTTTGAATCTTCTTTATCATGCTAGGATTAACAGGAAAAAGCTAAAAATTTCAGAATTGCACCGTGCAATGTGGAGATATTACTGTTTGTGCATTTACAATATTCATTGATTTTTGCCATTGAAAAACATGTTTTTCATATACCAGAAATGTTTGAAGCTACTGACTGAATGAAAGGAGCTGGCATCTCACTCTCTTTGAATCTTCTTTATCATGCTAGGATTAGCAGGAAAAAGCAAAAAATTTCAGAATTGCACCTTGCAATGTGGAGATATTACTGTTTGTGCATTTACAATATTCATTGATTTTTGCCATTGAAAAACATGTTTTTCATATACCAGAAATGTTTGAAGCTACTGACTGAATGAAAGGAGCTGGCATCTCACTCTCTTTGAATCTTCTTTATCATGCTAGGATTAACAGGAAAAAGCAAAAAATTTCAGAATTGCACCTTGCAATGTGGAGATATTACTGTTTGTGCATTTACAATATTCATTGATTTTTGCCATTGAAAAACATGTTTTTCATATACCAGAAATGTTTGAAGCTACTGACTGAATGAAAGGAGCTGGCATCTCACTCTCTTTGAATCTTCTTTATCATGCTAGGATTAACAGGAAAAAGCTAAAAATTTCAGAATTGCACCGTGCAATGTGGAGATATTACTGTTTGTGCATTTACAATATTCATTGATTTTTGCCATTGAAAAACATGTTTTTCATATACCAGAAATGTTTGAAGCTACTGACTGAATGAAAGGAGCTGGCATCTCACTCTCTTTGAATCTTCTTTATCATGCTAGGATTAGCAGGAAAAAGCAAAAAATTTCAGAATTGCACCTTGCAATGTGGAGATATTACTGTTTGTGCATTTACAATATTCATTGATTTTTGCCATTGAAAAACATGTTTTTCATATACCAGAAATGTTTGAAGCTACTGACTGAATGAAAGGAGCTGGCATCTCACTCTCTTTGAATCTTCTTTATCATGCTAGGATTAACAGGAAAAAGCTAAAAATTTCAGAATTGCACCGTGCAATGTGGAGATATTACTGTTTGTGCATTTACAATATTCATTGATTTTTGCCATTGAAAAACATGTTTTTCACATACCAGAAATGTTTGAAGCTACTGACTGAATGAAAGGAGCTGGCATCTCACTCTCTTTGAATCTTCTTTATCATGCTAGGATTAGCAGGAAAAAGCAAAAAATTTCAGAATTGCACCTTGCAATGTGGAGATATTACTGTTTGTGCATTTACAATATTCATTGATTTTTGCCATTGAAAAACATGTTTTTCATATACCAGAAATGTTTGAAGCTACTGACTGAATGAAAGGAGCTGGCATCTCACTCTCTTTGAATCTTCTTTATCATGCTAGGATTAACAGGAAAAAGCTAAAAATTTCAGAATTGCACCGTGCAATGTGGAGATATTACTGTTTGTGCATTTACAATATTCATTGATTTTTGCCATTGAAAAACATGTTTTTCATATACCAGAAATGTTTGAAGCTACTGACTGAATGAAAGGAGCTGGCATCTCACTCTCTTTGAATCTTCTTTATCATGCTAGGATTAGCAGGAAAAAGCAAAAAATTTCAGAATTGCACCTTGCAATGTGGAGATATTACTGTTTGTGCATTTACAATATTCATTGATTTTTGCCATTGAAAAACATGTTTTTCATATACCAGAAATGTTTGAAGCTACTGACTGAATGAAAGGAGCTGGCATCTCACTCTCTTTGAATCTTCTTTATCATGCTAGGATTAACAGGAAAAAGCAAAAAATTTCAGAATTGCACCTTGCAATGTGGAGATATTACTGTTTGTGCATTTACAATATTCATTGATTTTTGCCATTGAAAAACATGTTTTTCATATACCAGAAATGTTTGAAGCTACTGACTGAATGAAAGGAGCTGGCATCTCACTCTCTTTGAATCTTCTTTATCATGCTAGGATTAACAGGAAAAAGCAAAAAATTTCAGAATTGCACCTTGCAATGTGGAGATATTACTGTTTGTGCATTTACAATATTCATTGATTTTTGCCATTGAAAAACATGTTTTTCATATACCAGAAATGTTTGAAGCTACTGACTGAATGAAAGGAGCTGGCATCTCACTCTCTTTGAATCTTCTTTATCATGCTAGGATTAACAGGAAAAAGCTAAAAATTTCAGAATTGCACCGTGCAATGTGGAGATATTACTGTTTGTGCATTTACAATATTCATTGATTTTTGCCATTGAAAAACATGTTTTTCATATACCAGAAATGTTTGAAGCTACTGACTGAATGAAAGGAGCTGGCATCTCACTCTCTTTGAATCTTCTTTATCATGCTAGGATTAGCAGGAAAAAGCAAAAAATTTCAGAATTGCACCTTGCAATGTGGAGATATTACTGTTTGTGCATTTACAATATTCATTGATTTTTGCCATTGAAAAACATGTTTTTCATATACCAGAAATGTTTGAAGCTACTGACTGAATGAAAGGAGCTGGCATCTCACTCTCTTTGAATCTTCTTTATCATGCTAGGATTAACAGGAAAAAGCTAAAAATTTCAGAATTGCACCGTGCAATGTGGAGATATTACTGTTTGTGCATTTACAATATTCATTGATTTTTGCCATTGAAAAACATGTTTTTCATATACCAGAAATGTTTGAAGCTACTGACTGAATGAAAGGAGCTGGCATCTCACTCTCTTTGAATCTTCTTTATCATGCTAGGATTAACAGGAAAAAGCTAAAAATTTCAGAATTGCACCGTGCAATGTGGAGATATTACTGTTTGTGCATTTACAATATTCATTGATTTTTGCCATTGAAAAACATGTTTTTCATATACCAGAAATGTTTGAAGCTACTGACTGAATGAAAGGAGCTGGCATCTCACTCTCTTTGAATCTTCTTTATCATGCTAGGATTAACAGGAAAAAGCTAAAAATTTCAGAATTGCACCGTGCAATGTGGAGATATTACTGTTTGTGCATTTACAATATTCATTGATTTTTGCCATTGAAAAACATGTTTTTCATATACCAGAAATGTTTGAAGCTACTGACTGAATGAAAGGAGCTGGCATCTCACTCTCTTTGAATCTTCTTTATCATGCTAGGATTAGCAGGAAAAAGCAAAAAATTTCAGAATTGCACCTTGCAATGTGGAGATATTACTGTTTGTGCATTTACAATATTCATTGATTTTTGCCATTGAAAAACATGTTTTTCATATACCAGAAATGTTTGAAGCTACTGACTGAATGAAAGGAGCTGGCATCTCACTCTCTTTGAATCTTCTTTATCATGCTAGGATTAACAGGAAAAAGCAAAAAATTTCAGAATTGCACCTTGCAATGTGGAGATATTACTGTTTGTGCATTTACAATATTCATTGATTTTTGCCATTGAAAAACATGTTTTTCATATACCAGAAATGTTTGAAGCTACTGACTGAATGAAAGGAGCTGGCATCTCACTCTCTTTGAATCTTCTTTATCATGCTAGGATTAACAGGAAAAAGCTAAAAATTTCAGAATTGCACCGTGCAATGTGGAGATATTACTGTTTGTGCATTTACAATATTCATTGATTTTTGCCATTGAAAAACATGTTTTTCATATACCAGAAATGTTTGAAGCTACTGACTGAATGAAAGGAGCTGGCATCTCACTCTCTTTGAATCTTCTTTATCATGCTAGGATTAGCAGGAAAAAGCAAAAAATTTCAGAATTGCACCTTGCAATGTGGAGATATTACTGTTTGTGCATTTACAATATTCATTGATTTTTGCCATTGAAAAACATGTTTTTCATATACCAGAAATGTTTGAAGCTACTGACTGAATGAAAGGAGCTGGCATCTCACTCTCTTTGAATCTTCTTTATCATGCTAGGATTAACAGGAAAAAGCTAAAAATTTCAGAATTGCACCGTGCAATGTGGAGATATTACTGTTTGTGCATTTACAATATTCATTGATTTTTGCCATTGAAAAACATGTTTTTCACATACCAGAAATGTTTGAAGCTACTGACTGAATGAAAGGAGCTGGCATCTCACTCTCTTTGAATCTTCTTTATCATGCTAGGATTAGCAGGAAAAAGCAAAAAATTTCAGAATTGCACCTTGCAATGTGGAGATATTACTGTTTGTGCATTTACAATATTCATTGATTTTTGCCATTGAAAAACATGTTTTTCATATACCAGAAATGTTTGAAGCTACTGACTGAATGAAAGGAGCTGGCATCTCACTCTCTTTGAATCTTCTTTATCATGCTAGGATTAACAGGAAAAAGCTAAAAATTTCAGAATTGCACCGTGCAATGTGGAGATATTACTGTTTGTGCATTTACAATATTCATTGATTTTTGCCATTGAAAAACATGTTTTTCATATACCAGAAATGTTTGAAGCTACTGACTGAATGAAAGGAGCTGGCATCTCACTCTCTTTGAATCTTCTTTATCATGCTAGGATTAGCAGGAAAAAGCAAAAAATTTCAGAATTGCACCTTGCAATGTGGAGATATTACTGTTTGTGCATTTACAATATTCATTGATTTTTGCCATTGAAAAACATGTTTTTCATATACCAGAAATGTTTGAAGCTACTGACTGAATGAAAGGAGCTGGCATCTCACTCTCTTTGAATCTTCTTTATCATGCTAGGATTAACAGGAAAAAGCAAAAAATTTCAGAATTGCACCTTGCAATGTGGAGATATTACTGTTTGTGCATTTACAATATTCATTGATTTTTGCCATTGAAAAACATGTTTTTCATATACCAGAAATGTTTGAAGCTACTGACTGAATGAAAGGAGCTGGCATCTCACTCTCTTTGAATCTTTATCATGCTAGGATTAACAGGAAAAAGCAAAATATTTCAGAATTGCACCTTGCAATGTGGAGATATTACTGTTTGTGCATTTACAATATTCATTGATTTTTGCCATTGAAAAACATGTTTTTCATATACCAGAAATGTTTGAAGCTACTGACTGAATGAAAGGAGCTGGCATCTCACTCTCTTTGAATCTTCTTTATCATGCTAGGATTAACAGGAAAAAGCTAAAAATTTCAGAATTGCACCGTGCAATGTTGAGATATTACTGTTTGTGCATTTACAATATTCATTGATTTTTGCCATTGAAAAACATGTTTTTCATATACCAGAAATGTTTGAAGCTACTGACTGAATGAAAGGAGCTGGCATCTCACTCTCTTTGAATCTTCTTTATCATGCTAGGATTAGCAGGAAAAAGCAAAAAATTTCAGAATTGCACCTTGCAATGTGGAGATATTACTGTTTGTGCATTTACAATATTCATTGATTTTTGCCATTGAAAAACATGTTTTTCATATACCAGAAATGTTTGAAGCTACTGACTGAATGAAAGGAGCTGGCATCTCACTCTCTTTGAATCTTCTTTATCATGCTAGGATTAACAGGAAAAAGCTAAAAATTTCAGAATTGCACCGTGCAATGTGGAGATATTACTGTTTGTGCATTTACAATATTCATTGATTTTTGCCATTGAAAAACATGTTTTTCATATACCAGAAATGTTTGAAGCTACTGACTGAATGAAAGGAGCTGGCATCTCACTCTCTTTGAATCTTCTTTATCATGCTAGGATTAGCAGGAAAAAGCAAAAAATTTCAGAATTGCACCTTGCAATGTGGAGATATTACTGTTTGTGCATTTACAATATTCATTGATTTTTGCCATTGAAAAACATGTTTTTCATATACCAGAAATGTTTGAAGCTACTGACTGAATGAAAGGAGCTGGCATCTCACTCTCTTTGAATCTTTATCATGCTAGGATTAACAGGAAAAAGCAAAATATTTCAGAATTGCACCTTGCAATGTGGAGATATTACTGTTTGTGCATTTACAATATTCATTGATTTTTGCCATTGAAAAACATGTTTTTCATATACCAGAAATGTTTGAAGCTACTGACTGAATGAAAGGAGCTGGCATCTCACTCTCTTTGAATCTTCTTTATCATGCTAGGATTAACAGGAAAAAGCTAAAAATTTCAGAATTGCACCGTGCAATGTGGAGATATTACTGTTTGTGCATTTACAATATTCATTGATTTTTGCCATTGAAAAACATGTTTTTCATATACCAGAAATGTTTGAAGCTACTGACTGAATGAAAGGAGCTGGCATCTCACTCTCTTTGAATCTTCTTTATCATGCTAGGATTAGCAGGAAAAAGCAAAAAATTTCAGAATTGCACCTTGCAATGTGGAGATATTACTGTTTGTGCATTTACAATATTCATTGATTTTTGCCATTGAAAAACATGTTTTTCATATACCAGAAATGTTTGAAGCTACTGACTGAATGAAAGGAGCTGGCATCTCACTCTCTTTGAATCTTCTTTATCATGCTAGGATTAACAGGAAAAAGCTAAAAATTTCAGAATTGCACCGTGCAATGTGGAGATATTACTGTTTGTGCATTTACAATATTCATTGATTTTTGCCATTGAAAAACATGTTTTTCATATACCAGAAATGTTTGAAGCTACTGACTGAATGAAAGGAGCTGGCATCTCACTCTCTTTGAATCTTCTTTATCATGCTAGGATTAGCAGGAAAAAGCAAAAAATTTCAGAATTGCACCTTGCAATGTGGAGATATTACTGTTTGTGCATTTACAATATTCATTGATTTTTGCCATTGAAAAACATGTTTTTCATATACCAGAAATGTTTGAAGCTACTGACTGAATGAAAGGAGCTGGCATCTCACTCTCTTTGAATCTTCTTTATCATGCTAGGATTAGCAGGAAAAAGCAAAAAATTTCAGAATTGCACCTTGCAATGTGGAGATATTACTGTTTGTGCATTTACAATATTCATTGATTTTTGCCATTGAAAAACATGTTTTTCATATACCAGAAATGTTTGAAGCTACTGACTGAATGAAAGGAGCTGGCATCTCACTCTCTTTGAATCTTCTTTATCATGCTAGGATTAACAGGAAAAAGCAAAAAATTTCAGAATTGCACCGTGCAATGTGGAGATATTACTGTTTGTGCATTTACAATATTCATTGATTTTTGCCATTGAAAAACATGTTTTTCATATACCAGAAATGTTTGAAGCTACTGACTGAATGAAAGGAGCTGGCATCTCACTCTCTTTGAATCTTCTTTATCATGCTAGGATTAACAGGAAAAAGCTAAAAATTTCAGAATTGCACCGTGCAATGTGGAGATATTACTGTTTGTGCATTTACAATATTCATTGATTTTTGCCATTGAAAAACATGTTTTTCATATACCAGAAATGTTTGAAGCTACTGACTGAATGAAAGGAGCTGGCATCTCACTCTCTTTGAATCTTCTTTATCATGCTAAGAGGAGCAGGAAAAAGCAAAAAATTTCAGAATTGCACCTTGCAATGCGGAGAAATTACTGTTTGTGCATTTACAATATTCATTGATTTTTGCCATTGAAAAACGTCCAGAAATGATTGAAGCTACTGACTGAATGAAAGGAGCTGGCATCTCACTCTCTTTGAATCTTCTTTATCATGCTAAGAGGAGCAGGAAAAAGCAAAAAATTTCAGAATTGCACCTTGCAATGCGGAGAAATTACTGTTTGTGCATTTACAATATTCATTGATTTTTGCCGCCATTGAAAAACATCATGTTATTCATATACCAGAAATGTTTGAAGCTACTGACTGAATGAAAGGAGCTGGCATCTCACTCTCTTTGAATCTTCTTTATCATGCTAGGATTAACAGGAAAAAGCTAAAAATTTCAGAATTGCACCGTGCAATGTGGAGATATTACTGTTTGTGCATTTACAATATTCATTGATTTTTGCCATTGAAAAACATGTTTTTCATATACCAGAAATGTTTGAAGCTACTGACTGAATGAAAGGAGCTGGCATCTCACTCTCTTTGAATCTTCTTTATCATGCTAGGATTAGCAGGAAAAAGCAAAAAATTTCAGAATTGCTCCTTGCAATGTGGAGATATTACTGTTTGTGCATTTACAATATTCATTGATTTTTGCCATTGAAAAACATGTTTTTCATATACCAGAAATGTTTGAAGCTACTGACTGAATGAAAGGAGCTGGCATCTCACTCTCTTTGAATCTTCTTTATCATGCTAGGATTAACAGGAAAAAGCAAAAAATTTCAGAATTGCACCTTGCAATGTGGAGATATTACTGTTTGTGCATTTACAATATTCATTGATTTTTGCCATTGAAAAACATGTTTTTCATATACCAGAAATGTTTGAAGCTACTGACTGAATGAAAGGAGCTGGCATCTCACTCTCTTTGAATCTTCTTTATCATGCTAGGATTAACAGGAAAAAGCAAAAAATTTCAGAATTGCACCTTGCAATGTGCAGATATTACTGTTTGTGCATTTACAATATTCATTGATTTTTGCCATTGAAAAACATGTTTTTCATATACCAGAAATGTTTGAAGCTACTGACTGAATGAAAGGAGCTGGCATCTCAACCTCTTTGAATCTTCTTTATCATGCTAGGATTAACAGGAAAAAGCTAAAAATTTCAGAATTGCACCGTGCAATGTGGAGATATTACTGTTTGTGCATTTACAATATTCATTGATTTTTGCCATTGAAAAACATGTTTTTCATATACCAGAAATGTTTGAAGCTACTGACTGAATGAAAGGAGCTGGCATCTCACTCTCTTTGAATCTTCTTTATCATGCTAGGATTAGCAGGAAAAAGCAAAAAATTTCAGAATTGCACCTTGCAATGTGGAGATATTACTGTTTGTGCATTTACAATATTCATTGATTTTTGCCATTGAAAAACATGTTTTTCATATACCAGAAATGTTTGAAGCTACTGACTGAATGAAAGGAGCTGGCATCTCACTCTCTTTGAATCTTCTTTATCATGCTAGGATTAACAGGAAAAAGCAAAAAATTTCAGAATTGCACCTTGCAATGTGGAGATATTACTGTTTGTGCATTTACAATATTCATTGATTTTTGCCATTGAAAAACATGTTTTTCATATACCAGAAATGTTTGAAGCTACTGACTGAATGAAAGGAGCTGGCATCTCACTCTCTTTGAATCTTCTTTATCATGCTAGGATTAACAGGAAAAAGCTAAAAATTTCAGAATTGCACCGTGCAATGTGGAGATATTACT
Organism: Phyllobates terribilis; assembly: GCF_046119375.1. Taxonomy (NCBI): domain Eukaryota; kingdom Metazoa; phylum Chordata; class Amphibia; order Anura; family Dendrobatidae; genus Phyllobates; species Phyllobates terribilis. The sequence goes on along the minus strand of NW_027365826.1, from coordinate 11,280 downwards.
GTTTGTGCATTTACAATATTCATTGATTTTTGCCATTGAAAAACATGTTTTTCATATACCAGAAATGTTTGAAGCTACTGACTGAATGAAAGGAGCTGGCATCTCACTCTCTTTGAATCTTCTTTATCATGCTAAGAGGAGCAGGAAAAAGCAAAAAATTTCAGAATTGCACCTTGCAATGCGGAGAAATTACTGTTTGTGCATTTACAATATTCATTTATTTTTGCCATTGAAAAACGCCCAGAAATGATTGAAGCTACTGACTGAATGAAAGGAGCTGGCATCTCACTCTCTTTGAATCTTCTTTATCATGCTAAGAGGAGCAGGAAAAAGCAAAAAATTTCAGAATTGCACCTTGCAATGCGGAGAAATTACTGTTTGTGCATTTACAATATTCATTGATTTTTGCCGCCATTGAAAAACATCATGTTATTCATATACCAGAAATGTTTGAAGCTACTGACTGAATGAAAGGAGCTGGCATCTCACTCTCTTTGAATCTTCTTTATCATGCTAGGATTAACAGGAAAAAGCTAAAAATTTCAGAATTGCACCGTGCAATGTGGAGATATTACTGTTTGTGCATTTACAATATTCATTGATTTTTGCCATTGAAAAACATGTTTTTCATATACCAGAAATGTTTGAAGCTACTGACTGAATGAAAGGAGCTGGCATCTCACTCTCTTTGAATCTTCTTTATCATGCTAGGATTAGCAGGAAAAAGCAAAAAATTTCAGAATTGCTCCTTGCAATGTGGAGATATTACTGTTTGTGCATTTACAATATTCATTGATTTTTGCCATTGAAAAACATGTTTTTCATATACCAGAAATGTTTGAAGCTACTGACTGAATGAAAGGAGCTGGCATCTCACTCTCTTTGAATCTTCTTTATCATGCTAGGATTAACAGGAAAAAGCAAAAAATTTCAGAATTGCACCTTGCAATGTGGAGATATTACTGTTTGTGCATTTACAATATTCATTGATTTTTGCCATTGAAAAACATGTTTTTCATATACCAGAAATGTTTGAAGCTACTGACTGAATGAAAGGAGCTGGCATCTCACTCTCTTTGAATCTTCTTTATCATGCTAGGATTAACAGGAAAAAGCAAAAAATTTCAGAATTGCACCTTGCAATGTGCAGATATTACTGTTTGTGCATTTACAATATTCATTGATTTTTGCCATTGAAAAACATGTTTTTCATATACCAGAAATGTTTGAAGCTACTGACTGAATGAAAGGAGCTGGCATCTCACTCTCTTTGAATCTTCTTTATCATGCTAGGATTAGCAGGAAAAAGCAAAAAATTTCAGAATTGCTCCTTGCAATTTGGAGATATTACTGTTTGTGCATTTACAATATTCATTGATTTTTGCCATTGAAAAACATGTTTTTCATATACCAGAAATGTTTGAAGCTACTGACTGAATGAAAGGAGCTGGCATCTCACTCTCTTTGAATCTTCTTTATCATGCTAGGATTAACAGGAAAAAGCAAAAAATTTCAGAATTGCACCTTGCAATGTGGAGATATTACTGTTTGTGCATTTACAATATTCATTGATTTTTGCCATTGAAAAACATGTTTTTCATATACCAGAAATGTTTGAAGCTACTGACTGAATGAAAGGAGCTGGCATCTCACTCTCTTTGAATCTTCTTTATCATGCTAGGATTAACAGGAAAAAGCAAAAAATTTCAGAATTGCACCTTGCAATGTGCAGATATTACTGTTTGTGCATTTACAATATTCATTGATTTTTGCCATTGAAAAACATGTTTTTCATATACCAGAAATGTTTGAAGCTACTGACTGAATGAAAGGAGCTGGCATCTCAACCTCTTTGAATCTTCTTTATCATGCTAGGATTAACAGGAAAAAGCTAAAAATTTCAGAATTGCACCGTGCAATGTGGAGATATTACTGTTTGTGCATTTACAATATTCATTGATTTTTGCCATTGAAAAACATGTTTTTCATATACCAGAAATGTTTGAAGCTACTGACTGAATGAAAGGAGCTGGCATCTCACTCTCTTTGAATCTTCTTTATCATGCTAGGATTAACAGGAAAAAGCTAAAAATTTCAGAATTGCACCGTGCAATGTGGAGATATTACTGTTTGTGCATTTACAATATTCATTGATTTTTGCCATTGAAAAACATGTTTTTCATATACCAGAAATGTTTGAAGCTACTGACTGAATGAAAGGAGCTGGCATCTCACTCTCTTTGAATCTTCTTTATCATGCTAGGATTAGCAGGAAAAAGCAAAAAATTTCAGAATTGCACCTTGCAATGTGGAGATATTACTGTTTGTGCATTTACAATATTCATTGATTTTTGCCATTGAAAAACATGTTTTTCATATACCAGAAATGTTTGAAGCTACTGACTGAATGAAAGGAGCTGGCATCTCACTCTCTTTGAATCTTCTTTATCATGCTAGGATTAACAGGAAAAAGCAAAAAATTTCAGAATTGCACCTTGCAATGTGGAGATATTACTGTTTGTGCATTTACAATATTCATTGATTTTTGCCATTGAAAAACATGTTTTTCATATACCAGAAATGTTTGAAGCTACTGACTGAATGAAAGGAGCTGGCATCTCACTCTCTTTGAATCTTCTTTATCATGCTAGGATTAACAGGAAAAAGCTAAAAATTTCAGAATTGCACCGTGCAATGTGGAGATATTACTGTTTGTGCATTTACAATATTCATTGATTTTTGCCATTGAAAAACATGTTTTTCATATACCAGAAATGTTTGAAGCTACTGACTGAATGAAAGGAGCTGGCATCTCACTCTCTTTGAATCTTCTTTATCATGCTAAGAGGAGCAGGAAAAAGCAAAAAATTTCAGAATTGCACCTTGCAATGCGGAGAAATTACTGTTTGTGCATTTACAATATTCATTGATTTTTGCCATTGAAAAACGTCCAGAAATGATTGAAGCTACTGACTGAATGAAAGGAGCTGGCATCTCACTCTCTTTGAATCTTCTTTATCATGCTAAGAGGAGCAGGAAAAAGCAAAAAATTTCAGAATTGCACCTTGCAATGCGGAGAAATTACTGTTTGTGCATTTACAATATTCATTGATTTTTGCCGCCATTGAAAAACATCATGTTATTCATATACCAGAAATGTTTGAAGCTACTGACTGAATGAAAGGAGCTGGCATCTCACTCTCTTTGAATCTTCTTTATCATGCTAGGATTAACAGGAAAAAGCTAAAAATTTCAGAATTGCACCGTGCAATGTGGAGATATTACTGTTTGTGCATTTACAATATTCATTGATTTTTGCCATTGAAAAACATGTTTTTCATATACCAGAAATGTTTGAAGCTACTGACTGAATGAAAGGAGCTGGCATCTCACTCTCTTTGAATCTTCTTTATCATGCTAGGATTAGCAGGAAAAAGCAAAAAATTTCAGAATTGCTCCTTGCAATGTGGAGATATTACTGTTTGTGCATTTACAATATTCATTGATTTTTGCCATTGAAAAACATGTTTTTCATATACCAGAAATGTTTGAAGCTACTGACTGAATGAAAGGAGCTGGCATCTCACTCTCTTTGAATCTTCTTTATCATGCTAGGATTAACAGGAAAAAGCAAAAAATTTCAGAATTGCACCTTGCAATGTGGAGATATTACTGTTTGTGCATTTACAATATTCATTGATTTTTGCCATTGAAAAACATGTTTTTCATATACCAGAAATGTTTGAAGCTACTGACTGAATGAAAGGAGCTGGCATCTCACTCTCTTTGAATCTTCTTTATCATGCTAGGATTAACAGGAAAAAGCAAAAAATTTCAGAATTGCACCTTGCAATATGCAGATATTACTGTTTGTGCATTTACAATATTCATTGATTTTTGCCATTGAAAAACATGTTTTTCATATACCAGAAATGTTTGAAGCTACTGACTGAATGAAAGGAGCTGGCATCTCAACCTCTTTGAATCTTCTTTATCATGCTAGGATTAACAGGAAAAAGCTAAAAATTTCAGAATTGCACCGTGCAATGTGGAGATATTACTGTTTGTGCATTTACAATATTCATTGATTTTTGCCATTGAAAAACATGTTTTTCATATACCAGAAATGTTTGAAGCTACTGACTGAATGAAAGGAGCTGGCATCTCACTCTCTTTGAATCTTCTTTATCATGCTAGGATTAACAGGAAAAAGCTAAAAATTTCAGAATTGCACCGTGCAATGTGGAGATATTACTGTTTGTGCATTTACAATATTCATTGATTTTTGCCATTGAAAAACGTCCAGAAATGATTGAAGCTACTGACTGAATGAAAGGAGCTGGCATCTCACTCTCTTTGAATCTTCTTTATCATGCTAAGAGGAGCAGGAAAAAGCAAAAAATTTCAGAATTGCACCTTGCAATGCGGAGAAATTACTGTTTGTGCATTTACAATATTCATTGATTTTTGCCATTGAAAAACATCATGTTATTCATATACCAGAAATGTTTGAAGCTACTGACTGAATGAAAGGAGCTGGCATCTCACTCTCTTTGAATCTTCTTTATCATACTAAGAGGAGCAGGAAAAAGCAAAAAATTTCAGAATTGCACCTTGCAATGCGGAGAAATTACTGTTTGTGCATTTACAATATTCATTGATTTTTGCCATTGAAAAACGTCCAGAAATGATTGAAGCTACTGACTGAATGAAAGGAGCTGGCATCTCACTCTCTTTGAATCTTCTTTATCATGCTAAGAGGAGCAGGAAAAAGCAAAAAATTTCAGAATTGCACCTTGCAATGCGGAGAAATTACTGTTTGTGCATTTACAATATTCATTGATTTTTGCCATTGAAAAACGTCCAGAAATGATTGAAGCTACTGACTGAATGAAAGGAGCTGGCATCTCACTCTCTTTGAATCTTCTTTATCATGCTAAGAGGAGCAGGAAAAAGCAAAAAATTTCAGAATTGCACCTTGCAATGCGGAGAAATTACTGTTTGTGCATTTACAATATTCATTGATTTTTGCCGCCATTGAAAAACATCATGTTATTCATATACCAGAAATGTTTGAAGCTACTGACTGAATGAAAGGAGCTGGCATCTCACTCTCTTTGAATCTTCTTTATCATGCTAGGATTAACAGGAAAAAGCTAAAAATTTCAGAATTGCACCGTGCAATGTGGAGATATTACTGTTTGTGCATTTACAATATTCATTGATTTTTGCCATTGAAAAACATGTTTTTCATATACCAGAAATGTTTGAAGCTACTGACTGAATGAAAGGAGCTGGCATCTCACTCTCTTTGAATCTTCTTTATCATGCTAGGATTAGCAGGAAAAAGCAAAAAATTTCAGAATTGCTCCTTGCAATGTGGAGATATTACTGTTTGTGCATTTACAATATTCATTGATTTTTGCCATTGAAAAACATGTTTTTCATATACCAGAAATGTTTGAAGCTACTGACTGAATGAAAGGAGCTGGCATCTCACTCTCTTTGAATCTTCTTTATCATGCTAGGATTAACAGGAAAAAGCAAAAAATTTCAGAATTGCACCTTGCAATGTGGAGATATTACTGTTTGTGCATTTACAATATTCATTGATTTTTGCCATTGAAAAACATGTTTTTCATATACCAGAAATGTTTGAAGCTACTGACTGAATGAAAGGAGCTGGCATCTCACTCTCTTTGAATCTTCTTTATCATGCTAGGATTAACAGGAAAAAGCAAAAAATTTCAGAATTGCACCTTGCAATGTGCAGATATTACTGTTTGTGCATTTACAATATTCATTGATTTTTGCCATTGAAAAACATGTTTTTCATATACCAGAAATGTTTGAAGCTACTGACTGAATGAAAGGAGCTGGCATCTCAACCTCTTTGAATCTTCTTTCTCATGCTAGGATTAACAGGAAAAAGCTAAAAATTTCAGAATTGCACCGTGCAATGTGGAGATATTACTGTTTGTGCATTTACAATATTCATTGATTTTTGCCATTGAAAAACATGTTTTTCATATACCAGAAATGTTTGAAGCTACTGACTGAATGAAAGGAGCTGGCATCTCACTCTCTTTGAATCTTCTTTATCATGCTAGGATTAACAGGAAAAAGCTAAAAATTTCAGAATTGCACCGTGCAATGTGGAGATATTACTGTTTGTGCATTTACAATATTCATTGATTTTTGCCATTGAAAAACATGTTTTTCATATACCAGAAATGTTTGAAGCTACTGACTGAATGAAAGGAGCTGGCATCTCACTCTCTTTGAATCTTCTTTATCATGCTAGGATTAGCAGGAAAAAGCAAAAAATTTCAGAATTGCACCTTGCAATGTGGAGATATTACTGTTTGTGCATTTACAATATTCATTGATTTTTGCCATTGAAAAACATGTTTTTCATATACCAGAAATGTTTGAAGCTACTGACTGAATGAAAGGAGCTGGCATCTCACTCTCTTTGAATCTTCTTTATCATGCTAGGATTAACAGGAAAAAGCAAAAAATTTCAGAATTGCACCTTGCAATGTGGAGATATTACTGTTTGTGCATTTACAATATTCATTGATTTTTGCCATTGAAAAACATGTTTTTCATATACCAGAAATGTTTGAAGCTACTGACTGAATGAAAGGAGCTGGCATCTCACTCTCTTTGAATCTTCTTTATCATGCTAGGATTAACAGGAAAAAGCTAAAAATTTCAGAATTGCACCGTGCAATGTGGAGATATTACTGTTTGTGCATTTACAATATTCATTGATTTTTGCCATTGAAAAACGTCCAGAAATGATTGAAGCTACTGACTGAATGAAAGGAGCTGGCATCTCACTCTCTTTGAATCTTCTTTATCATGCTAAGAGGAGCAGGAAAAAGCAAAAAATTTCAGAATTGCACCTTGCAATGCGGAGAAATTACTGTTTGTGCATTTACAATATTCATTAATTTTTGCCATTGAAAAACATCATGTTATTCATATACCAGAAATGATTGAAGCTACTGACTGAATGAAAGGAGCTGGCATCTCACTCTCTTTGAATCTTCTTTATCATGCTAAGAGGAGCAGGAAAAAGCAAAAAATTTCAGAATTGCACCTTGCAATGCGGAGAAATTACTGTTTGTGCATTTACAATATTCATTGATTTTTGCCATTGAAAAACATCATGTTATTCATATACCAGAAATGTTTGAAGCTACTGACTGAATGAAAGGAGCTGGCATCTCACTCTCTTTGAATCTTCTTTATCATACTAAGAGGAGCAGGAAAAAGCAAAAAATTTCAGAATTGCACCTTGCAATGCGGAGAAATTACTGTTTGTGCATTTACAATATTCATTGATTTTTGCCATTGAAAAACGTCCAGAAATGATTGAAGCTACTGACTGAATGAAAGGAGCTGGCATCTCACTCTCTTTGAATCTTCTTTATCATGCTAAGAGGAGCAGGAAAAAGCAAAAAATTTCAGAATTGCACCTTGCAATGCGGAGAAATTACTGTTTGTGCATTTACAATATTCATTGATTTTTGCCATTGAAAAACGTCCAGAAATGATTGAAGCTACTGACTGAATGAAAGGAGCTGGCATCTCACTCTCTTTGAATCTTCTTTATCATGCTAAGAGGAGCAGGAAAAAGCAAAAAATTTCAGAATTGCACCTTGCAATGCGGAGAAATTACTGTTTGTGCATTTACAATATTCATTGATTTTTGCCGCCATTGAAAAACATCATGTTATTCATATACCAGAAATGTTTGAAGCTACTGACTGAATGAAAGGAGCTGGCATCTCACTCTCTTTGAATCTTCTTTATCATGCTAGGATTAACAGGAAAAAGCTAAAAATTTCAGAATTGCACCGTGCAATGTGGAGATATTACTGTTTGTGCATTTACAATATTCATTGATTTTTGCCATTGAAAAACATGTTTTTCATATACCAGAAATGTTTGAAGCTACTGACTGAATGAAAGGAGCTGGCATCTCACTCTCTTTGAATCTTCTTTATCATGCTAGGATTAGCAGGAAAAAGCAAAAAATTTCAGAATTGCTCCTTGCAATGTGGAGATATTACTGTTTGTGCATTTACAATATTCATTGATTTTTGCCATTGAAAAACATGTTTTTCATATACCAGAAATGTTTGAAGCTACTGACTGAATGAAAGGAGCTGGCATCTCACTCTCTTTGAATCTTCTTTATCATGCTAGGATTAACAGGAAAAAGCAAAAAATTTCAGAATTGCACCTTGCAATGTGGAGATATTACTGTTTGTGCATTTACAATATTCATTGATTTTTGCCATTGAAAAACATGTTTTTCATATACCAGAAATGTTTGAAGCTACTGACTGAATGAAAGGAGCTGGCATCTCACTCTCTTTGAATCTTCTTTATCATGCTAGGATTAACAGGAAAAAGCAAAAAATTTCAGAATTGCACCTTGCAATGTGCAGATATTACTGTTTGTGCATTTACAATATTCATTGATTTTTGCCATTGAAAAACATGTTTTTCATATACCAGAAATGTTTGAAGCTACTGACTGAATGAAAGGAGCTGGCATCTCAACCTCTTTGAATCTTCTTTATCATGCTAGGATTAACAGGAAAAAGCTAAAAATTTCAGAATTGCACCTTGCAATGTGGAGATATTACTGTTTGTGCATTTACAATATTCATTGATTTTTGCCATTGAAAAACATGTTTTTCATATACCAGAAATGTTTGAAGCTACTGACTGAATGAAAGGAGCTGGCATCTCACTCTCTTTGAATCTTCTTTATCATGCTAGGATTAACAGGAAAAAGCTAAAAATTTCAGAATTGCACCGTGCAATGTGGAGATATTACTGTTTGTGCATTTACAATATTCATTGATTTTTGCCATTGAAAAACATGTTTTTCATATACCAGAAATGTTTGAAGCTACTGACTGAATGAAAGGAGCTGGCATCTCACTCTCTTTGAATCTTCTTTATCATGCTAGGATTAGCAGGAAAAAGCAAAAAATTTCAGAATTGCACCTTGCAATGTGGAGATATTACTGTTTGTGCATTTACAATATTCATTGATTTTTGCCATTGAAAAACATGTTTTTCATATACCAGAAATGTTTGAAGCTACTGACTGAATGAAAGGAGCTGGCATCTCACTCTCTTTGAATCTTCTTTATCATGCTAGGATTAACAGGAAAAAGCTAAAAATTTCAGAATTGCACCGTGCAATGTGGAGATATTACTGTTTGTGCATTTACAATATTCATTGATTTTTGCCATTGAAAAACATGTTTTTCATATACCAGAAATGTTTGAAGCTACTGACTGAATGAAAGGAGCTGGCATCTCACTCTCTTTGAATCTTCTTTATCATGCTAGGATTAGCAGGAAAAAGCAAAAAATTTCAGAATTGCACCTTGCAATGTGGAGATATTACTGTTTGTGCATTTACAATATTCATTGATTTTTGCCATTGAAAAACATGTTTTTCATATACCAGAAATGTTTGAAGCTACTGACTGAATGAAAGGAGCTGGCATCTCACTCTCTTTGAATCTTCTTTATCATGCTAGGATTAACAGGAAAAAGCAAAAAATTTCAGAATTGCACCTTGCAATGTGGAGATATTACTGTTTGTGCATTTACAATATTCATTGATTTTTGCCATTGAAAAACATGTTTTTCATATACCAGAAATGTTTGAAGCTACTGACTGAATGAAAGGAGCTGGCATCTCACTCTCTTTGAATCTTCTTTATCATGCTAGGATTAACAGGAAAAAGCTAAAAATTTCAGAATTGCACCGTGCAATGTGGAGATATTACTGTTTGTGCATTTACAATATTCATTGATTTTTGCCATTGAAAAACATGTTTTTCATATACCAGAAATGTTTGAAGCTACTGACTGAATGAAAGGAGCTGGCATCTCACTCTCTTTGAATCTTCTTTATCATGCTAGGATTAGCAGGAAAAAGCAAAAAATTTCAGAATTGCACCTTGCAATGTGGAGATATTACTGTTTGTGCATTTACAATATTCATTGATTTTTGCCATTGAAAAACATGTTTTTCATATACCAGAAATGTTTGAAGCTACTGACTGAATGAAAGGAGCTGGCATCTCACTCTCTTTGAATCTTCTTTATCATGCTAGGATTAACAGGAAAAAGCTAAAAATTTCAGAATTGCACCGTGCAATGTGGAGATATTACTGTTTGTGCATTTACAATATTCATTGATTTTTGCCATTGAAAAACATGTTTTTCATATACCAGAAATGTTTGAAGCTACTGACTGAATGAAAGGAGCTGGCATCTCACTCTCTTTGAATCTTCTTTATCATGCTAGGATTAGCAGGAAAAAGCAAAAAATTTCAGAATTGCACCTTGCAATGTGGAGATATTACTGTTTGTGCATTTACAATATTCATTGATTTTTGCCATTGAAAAACATGTTTTTCATATACCAGAAATGTTTGAAGCTACTGACTGAATGAAAGGAGCTGGCATCTCACTCTCTTTGAATCTTCTTTATCATGCTAGGATTAACAGGAAAAAGCTAAAAATTTCAGAATTGCACCGTGCAATGTGGAGATATTACTGTTTGTGCATTTACAATATTCATTGATTTTTGCCATTGAAAAACATGTTTTTCATATACCAGAAATGTTTGAAGCTACTGACTGAATGAAAGGAGCTGGCATCTCACTCTCTTTGAATCTTCTTTATCATGCTAGGATTAACAGGAAAAAGCAAAAAATTTCAGAATTGCACCTTGCAATGTGGAGATATTACTGTTTGTGCATTTACAATATTCATTGATTTTTGCCATTGAAAAACATGTTTTTCATATACCAGAAATGTTTGAAGCTACTGACTGAATGAAAGGAGCTGGCATCTCACTCTCTTTGAATCTTCTTTATCATGCTAGGATTAACAGGAAAAAGCAAAAAATTTCAGAATTGCACCTTGCAATGTGGAGATATTACTGTTTGTGCATTTACAATATTCATTGATTTTTGCCATTGAAAAACATGTTTTTCATATACCAGAAATGTTTGAAGCTACTGACTGAATGAAAGGAGCTGGCATCTCACTCTCTTTGAATCTTCTTTATCATGCTAGGATTAACAGGAAAAAGCTAAAAAATTTCAGAATTGCACCGTGCAATGTGGAGATATTACTGTTTGTGCATTTACAATATTCATTGATTTTTGCCATTGAAAAACATGTTTTTCATATACCAGAAATGTTTGAAGCTACTGACTGAATGAA
>NW_027365825.1:72500-82500 GCF_046119375.1 Phyllobates terribilis | reverse complement strand
GTTAGAGGGCATCCCAGGAGGGCTCCAAAAGTGTGGGTAAAATATATATCCCACAGGGGGAAAATTGAAAAAAAGTTGAAAAAAAAAATTTTTGGGGACTTAGAAAATTTTTCAACTTTTGTCAGACTTCCAGACAGGGGAGCGTGTCAGTGCGCGCATCCGATTTCAGTTCCAGAGCGATTCGCGCGATGAGTCCTTGATACTTAGTCGTTTTTGCAAAATTTCTGACTTTTTGGAAAATTTCACAATTTTGTGAAAACTTCCACAAAATGAGGTTCTAGTATGTTAGAGGGCATCCCAGGAGGGCTCCAAAAGTGTGGGTAAAATATATATCCCACAGGGGGAAAATTGAAAAAAAGTTGAAAAAAAAAATTTTTGGGGACTTAGAAAATTTTTCAACTTTTGTCAGACTTCCAGACAGGGGAGCGTGTCAGTGCGCGCATCCGATTTCAGTTCCAGAGCGATTCGCGCGATGAGTCCTTGATACTTAGTCGTTTTTGGCAAAATTTCTGACTTTTTGAAAATTTCACAATTTTGTGAAAACTTCCACAAAATGAGGTTCTAGTATGTTAGAGGGCATCCCAGGAGGGCTCCAAAAGTGTGGGTAAAATATATATCCCACAGGGGGAAAATTGAAAAAAAGTTGAAAAAAAAAATTTTTGGGGACTTAGAAAATTTTCACACATGTGTCAGACTTCCAGACAGGGGAGCGTGTCAGTGCGCGCATCCGATTTCAGTTCCAGAGCGATTCGCGCGATGAGTCCTTGATACTTAGTCGTTTTTGGCAAAATTTCTGACTTTTTGAAAATTTCACAATTTTGTGAAAACTTCCACAAAATGAGGTTCTAGTATGTTAGAGGGCATCCCAGGAGGGCTCCAAAAGTGTGGGTAAAATATATATCCCACAGGGGGAAAATTGAAAAAAAGTTGAAAAAAAAAATTTTTGGGGACTTAGAAAATTTTCACACATGTGTCAGACTTCCAGAGAGGGGAGCATGTCAGTGCGCGCATCCGATTTCAGTTCCAGAGCGATTCGCGCGATGAGTCCTTGATACTTAGTCGTTTTTGCAAAATTTCTGACTTTTTTGAAAATTTCACAATTTTGTGAAAACTTCCACAAAATGAGGTTCTAGTATGTTAGAGGGCATCCCAGGAGGGCTCCAAAAGTGTGGGTAAAATATATATCCCACAGGGGGAAAATTGAAAAAAAGTTGAAAAAAAAAATTTTTGGGGACTTAGAAAATTTTTCAACTTTTGTCAGACTTCCAGACAGGGGAGCGTGTCAGTGCGCGCATCCGATTTCAGTTCCAGAGCGATTCGCGCGATGAGTCCTTGATACTTAGTCGTTTTTGCAAAATTTCTGACTTTTTGGAAAATTTCACAATTTTGTGAAAACTTCCACAAAATGAGGTTCTAGTATGTTAGAGGGCATCCCAGGAGGGCTCCAAAAGTGTGGGTAAAATATATATCCCACAGGGGGAAAATTGAAAAAAAGTTGAAAAAAAAAATTTTTGGGGACTTAGAAAATTTTTCAACTTTTGTCAGACTTCCAGACAGGGGAGCGTGTCAGTGCGCGCATCCGATTTCAGTTCCAGAGCGATTCGCGCGATGAGTCCTTGATACTTAGTCGTTTTTGGCAAAATTTCTGACTTTTTGAAAATTTCACAATTTTGTGAAAACTTCCACAAAATGAGGTTCTAGTATGTTAGAGGGCATCCCAGGAGGGCTCCAAAAGTGTGGGTAAAATATATATCCCACAGGGGGAAAATTGAAAAAAAGTTGAAAAAAAAAATTTTTGGGGACTTAGAAAATTTTTCAACTTTTGTCAGACTTCCAGACAGGGGAGCGTGTCAGTGCGCGCATCCGATTTCAGTTCCAGAGCGATTCGCGCGATGAGTCCTTGATACTTAGTCGTTTTTGCAAAATTTCTGACTTTTTGGAAAATTTCACAATTTTGTGAAAACTTCCACAAAATGAGGTTCTAGTATGTTAGAGGGCATCCCAGGAGGGCTCCAAAAGTGTGGGTAAAATATATATCCCACAGGGGGAAAATTGAAAAAAAGTTGAAAAAAAAAATTTTTGGGGACTTAGAAAATTTTCACACATGTGTCAGACTTCCAGACAGGGGAGCGTGTCAGTGCGCGCATCCGATTTCAGTTCCAGAGCGATTCGCGCGATGAGTCCTTGATACTTAGTCGTTTTTGGCAAAATTTCTGACTTTTTGAAAATTTCACAATTTTGTGAAAACTTCCACAAAATGAGGTTCTAGTATGTTAGAGGGCATCCCAGGAGGGCTCCAAAAGTGTGGGTAAAATATATATCCCACAGGGGGAAAATTGAAAAAAAGTTGAAAAAAAAAATTTTTGGGGACTTAGAAAATTTTCACACATGTGTCAGACTTCCAGAGAGGGGAGCATGTCAGTGCGCGCATCCGATTTCAGTTCCAGAGCGATTCGCGCGATGAGTCCTTGATACTTAGTCGTTTTTGCAAAATTTCTGACTTTTTTGAAAATTTCACAATTTTGTGAAAACTTCCACAAAATGAGGTTCTAGTATGTTAGAGGGCATCCCAGGAGGGCTCCAAAAGTGTGGGTAAAATATATATCCCACAGGGGGAAAATTGAAAAAAAGTTGAAAAAAAAAATTTTTGGGGACTTAGAAAATTTTCACACATGTGTCAGACTTCCAGAGAGGGGAGCATGTCAGTGCGCGCATCCGATTTCAGTTCCAGAGCGATTCGCGCGATGAGTCCTTGATACTTAGTCGTTTTTGCAAAATTTCTGACTTTTTGGAAAATTTCACAATTTTGTGAAAACTTCCACAAAATGAGGTTCTAGTATGTTAGAGGGCATCCCAGGAGGGCTCCAAAAGTGTGGGTAAAATATATATCCCACAGGGGGAAAATTGAAAAAAAGTTGAAAAAAAAAATTTTTGGGGACTTAGAAAATTTTTCAACTTTTGTCAGACTTCCAGACAGGGGAGCGTGTCAGTGCGCGCATCCGATTTCAGTTCCAGAGCGATTCGCGCGATGAGTCCTTGATACTTAGTCGTTTTTGGCAAAATTTCTGACTTTTTGAAAATTTCACAATTTTGTGAAAACTTCCACAAAATGAGGTTCTAGTATGTTAGAGGGCATCCCAGGAGGGCTCCAAAAGTGTGGGTAAAATATATATCCCACAGGGGGAAAATTGAAAAAAAGTTGAAAAAAAAAATTTTTGGGGACTTAGAAAATTTTCACACATGTGTCAGACTTCCAGACAGGGGAGCGTGTCAGTGCGCGCATCCGATTTCAGTTCCAGAGCGATTCGCGCGATGAGTCCTTGATACTTAGTCGTTTTTGGCAAAATTTCTGACTTTTTGAAAATTTCACAATTTTGTGAAAACTTCCACAAAATGAGGTTCTAGTATGTTAGAGGGCATCCCAGGAGGGCTCCAAAAGTGTGGGTAAAATATATATCCCACAGGGGGAAAATTGAAAAAAAGTTGAAAAAAAAAATTTTTGGGGACTTAGAAAATTTTTCAACTTTTGTCAGACTTCCAGACAGGGGAGCGTGTCAGTGCGCGCATCCGATTTCAGTTCCAGAGCGATTCGCGCGATGAGTCCTTGATACTTAGTCGTTTTTGCAAAATTTCTGACTTTTTGGAAAATTTCACAATTTTGTGAAAACTTCCACAAAATGAGGTTCTAGTATGTTAGAGGGCATCCCAGGAGGGCTCCAAAAGTGTGGGTAAAATATATATCCCACAGGGGGAAAATTGAAAAAAAGTTGAAAAAAAAAATTTTTGGGGACTTAGAAAATTTTTCAACTTTTGTCAGACTTCCAGACAGGGGAGCGTGTCAGTGCGCGCATCCGATTTCAGTTCCAGAGCGATTCGCGCGATGAGTCCTTGATACTTAGTCGTTTTTGCAAAATTTCTGACTTTTTGGAAAATTTCACAATTTTGTGAAAACTTCCACAAAATGAGGTTCTAGTATGTTAGAGGGCATCCCAGGAGGGCTCCAAAAGTGTGGGTAAAATATATATCCCACAGGGGGAAAATTGAAAAAAAGTTGAAAAAAAAAATTTTTGGGGACTTAGAAAATTTTTCAACTTTTGTCAGACTTCCAGACAGGGGAGCGTGTCAGTGCGCGCATCCGATTTCAGTTCCAGAGCGATTCGCGCGATGAGTCCTTGATACTTAGTCGTTTTTGGCAAAATTTCTGACTTTTTGAAAATTTCACAATTTTGTGAAAACTTCCACAAAATGAGGTTCTAGTATGTTAGAGGGCATCCCAGGAGGGCTCCAAAAGTGTGGGTAAAATATATATCCCACAGGGGGAAAATTGAAAAAAAGTTGAAAAAAAAAATTTTTGGGGACTTAGAAAATTTTTCAACTTTTGTCAGACTTCCAGACAGGGGAGCGTGTCAGTGCGCGCATCCGATTTCAGTTCCAGAGCGATTCGCGCGATGAGTCCTTGATACTTAGTCGTTTTTGCAAAATTTCTGACTTTTTGGAAAATTTCACAATTTTGTGAAAACTTCCACAAAATGAGGTTCTAGTATGTTAGAGGGCATCCCAGGAGGGCTCCAAAAGTGTGGGTAAAATATATATCCCACAGGGGGAAAATTGAAAAAAAGTTGAAAAAAAAAATTTTTGGGGACTTAGAAAATTTTCACACATGTGTCAGACTTCCAGAGAGGGGAGCATGTCAGTGCGCGCATCCGATTTCAGTTCCAGAGCGATTCGCGCGATGAGTCCTTGATACTTAGTCGTTTTTGCAAAATTTCTGACTTTTTTGAAAATTTCACAATTTTGTGAAAACTTCCACAAAATGAGGTTCTAGTATGTTAGAGGGCATCCCAGGAGGGCTCCAAAAGTGTGGGTAAAATATATATCCCACAGGGGGAAAATTGAAAAAAAGTTGAAAAAAAAAATTTTTGGGGACTTAGAAAATTTTTCAACTTTTGTCAGACTTCCAGACAGGGGAGCGTGTCAGTGCGCGCATCCGATTTCAGTTCCAGAGCGATTCGCGCGATGAGTCCTTGATACTTAGTCGTTTTTGCAAAATTTCTGACTTTTTGGAAAATTTCACAATTTTGTGAAAACTTCCACAAAATGAGGTTCTAGTATGTTAGAGGGCATCCCAGGAGGGCTCCAAAAGTGTGGGTAAAATATATATCCCACAGGGGGAAAATTGAAAAAAAGTTGAAAAAAAAAATTTTTGGGGACTTAGAAAATTTTTCAACTTTTGTCAGACTTCCAGACAGGGGAGCGTGTCAGTGCGCGCATCCGATTTCAGTTCCAGAGCGATTCGCGCGATGAGTCCTTGATACTTAGTCGTTTTTGCAAAATTTCTGACGTTTTGGAAAATTTCACAATTTTGTGAAAACTTCCACAAAATGAGGTTCTAGTATGTTAGAGGGCATCCCAGGAGGGCTCCAAAAGTGTGGGTAAAATATATATCCCACAGGGGGAAAATTGAAAAAAAGTTGAAAAAAAAAATTTTTGGGGACTTAGAAAATTTTTCAACTTTTGTCAGACTTCCAGACAGGGGAGCGTGTCAGTGCGCGCATCCGATTTCAGTTCCAGAGCGATTCGCGCGATGAGTCCTTGATACTTAGTCGTTTTTGCAAAATTTCTGACTTTTTGGAAAATTTCACAATTTTGTGAAAACTTCCACAAAATGAGGTTCTAGTATGTTAGAGGGCATCCCAGGAGGGCTCCAAAAGTGTGGGTAAAATATATATCCCACAGGGGGAAAATTGAAAAAAAGTTGAAAAAAAAAATTTTTGGGGACTTAGAAAATTTTTCAACTTTTGTCAGACTTCCAGACAGGGGAGCGTGTCAGTGCGCGCATCCGATTTCAGTTCCAGAGCGATTCGCGCGATGAGTCCTTGATACTTAGTCGTTTTTGCAAAATTTCTGACTTTTTGGAAAATTTCACAATTTTGTGAAAACTTCCACAAAATGAGGTTCTAGTATGTTAGAGGGCATCCCAGGAGGGCTCCAAAAGTGTGGGTAAAATATATATCCCACAGGGGGAAAATTGAAAAAAAGTTGAAAAAAAAAATTTTTGGGGACTTAGAAAATTTTTCAACTTTTGTCAGACTTCCAGACAGGGGAGCGTGTCAGTGCGCGCATCCGATTTCAGTTCCAGAGCGATTCGCGCGATGAGTCCTTGATACTTAGTCGTTTTTGGCAAAATTTCTGACTTTTTGAAAATTTCACAATTTTGTGAAAACTTCCACAAAATGAGGTTCTAGTATGTTAGAGGGCATCCCAGGAGGGCTCCAAAAGTGTGGGTAAAATATATATCCCACAGGGGGAAAATTGAAAAAAAGTTGAAAAAAAAAATTTTTGGGGACTTAGAAAATTTTCACACATGTGTCAGACTTCCAGACAGGGGAGCGTGTCAGTGCGCGCATCCGATTTCAGTTCCAGAGCGATTCGCGCGATGAGTCCTTGATACTTAGTCGTTTTTGGCAAAATTTCTGACTTTTTGAAAATTTCACAATTTTGTGAAAACTTCCACAAAATGAGGTTCTAGTATGTTAGAGGGCATCCCAGGAGGGCTCCAAAAGTGTGGGTAAAATATATATCCCACAGGGGGAAAATTGAAAAAAAGTTGAAAAAAAAAATTTTTGGGGACTTAGAAAATTTTCACACATGTGTCAGACTTCCAGAGAGGGGAGCATGTCAGTGCGCGCATCCGATTTCAGTTCCAGAGCGATTCGCGCGATGAGTCCTTGATACTTAGTCGTTTTTGCAAAATTTCTGACTTTTTTGAAAATTTCACAATTTTGTGAAAACTTCCACAAAATGAGGTTCTAGTATGTTAGAGGGCATCCCAGGAGGGCTCCAAAAGTGTGGGTAAAATATATATCCCACAGGGGGAAAATTGAAAAAAAGTTGAAAAAAAAAATTTTTGGGGACTTAGAAAATTTTTCAACTTTTGTCAGACTTCCAGACAGGGGAGCGTGTCAGTGCGCGCATCCGATTTCAGTTCCAGAGCGATTCGCGCGATGAGTCCTTGATACTTAGTCGTTTTTGCAAAATTTCTGACTTTTTGGAAAATTTCACAATTTTGTGAAAACTTCCACAAAATGAGGTTCTAGTATGTTAGAGGGCATCCCAGGAGGGCTCCAAAAGTGTGGGTAAAATATATATCCCACAGGGGGAAAATTGAAAAAAAGTTGAAAAAAAAAATTTTTGGGGACTTAGAAAATTTTTCAACTTTTGTCAGACTTCCAGACAGGGGAGCGTGTCAGTGCGCGCATCCGATTTCAGTTCCAGAGCGATTCGCGCGATGAGTCCTTGATACTTAGTCGTTTTTGGCAAAATTTCTGACTTTTTGAAAATTTCACAATTTTGTGAAAACTTCCACAAAATGAGGTTCTAGTATGTTAGAGGGCATCCCAGGAGGGCTCCAAAAGTGTGGGTAAAATATATATCCCACAGGGGGAAAATTGAAAAAAAGTTGAAAAAAAAAATTTTTGGGGACTTAGAAAATTTTCACACATGTGTCAGACTTCCAGACAGGGGAGCGTGTCAGTGCGCGCATCCGATTTCAGTTCCAGAGCGATTCGCGCGATGAGTCCTTGATACTTAGTCGTTTTTGGCAAAATTTCTGACTTTTTGAAAATTTCACAATTTTGTGAAAACTTCCACAAAATGAGGTTCTAGTATGTTAGAGGGCATCCCAGGAGGGCTCCAAAAGTGTGGGTAAAATATATATCCCACAGGGGGAAAATTGAAAAAAAGTTGAAAAAAAAAATTTTTGGGGACTTAGAAAATTTTCACACATGTGTCAGACTTCCAGAGAGGGGAGCATGTCAGTGCGCGCATCCGATTTCAGTTCCAGAGCGATTCGCGCGATGAGTCCTTGATACTTAGTCGTTTTTGCAAAATTTCTGACTTTTTTGAAAATTTCACAATTTTGTGAAAACTTCCACAAAATGAGGTTCTAGTATGTTAGAGGGCATCCCAGGAGGGCTCCAAAAGTGTGGGTAAAATATATATCCCACAGGGGGAAAATTGAAAAAAAGTTGAAAAAAAAAATTTTTGGGGACTTAGAAAATTTTTCAACTTTTGTCAGACTTCCAGACAGGGGAGCGTGTCAGTGCGCGCATCCGATTTCAGTTCCAGAGCGATTCGCGCGATGAGTCCTTGATACTTAGTCGTTTTTGGCAAAATTTCTGACTTTTTGAAAATTTCACAATTTTGTGAAAACTTCCACAAAATGAGGTTCTAGTATGTTAGAGGGCATCCCAGGAGGGCTCCAAAAGTGTGGGTAAAATATATATCCCACAGGGGGAAAATTGAAAAAAAGTTGAAAAAAAAAATTTTTGGGGACTTAGAAAATTTTCACACATGTGTCAGACTTCCAGACAGGGGAGCGTGTCAGTGCGCGCATCCGATTTCAGTTCCAGAGCGATTCGCGCGATGAGTCCTTGATACTTAGTCGTTTTTGGCAAAATTTCTGACTTTTTGAAAATTTCACAATTTTGTGAAAACTTCCACAAAATGAGGTTCTAGTATGTTAGAGGGCATCCCAGGAGGGCTCCAAAAGTGTGGGTAAAATATATATCCCACAGGGGGAAAATTGAAAAAAAGTTGAAAAAAAAAATTTTTGGGGACTTAGAAAATTTTTCAACTTTTGTCAGACTTCCAGACAGGGGAGCGTGTCAGTGCGCGCATCCGATTTCAGTTCCAGAGCGATTCGCGCGATGAGTCCTTGATACTTAGTCGTTTTTGCAAAATTTCTGACTTTTTGGAAAATTTCACAATTTTGTGAAAACTTCCACAAAATGAGGTTCTAGTATGTTAGAGGGCATCCCAGGAGGGCTCCAAAAGTGTGGGTAAAATATATATCCCACAGGGGGAAAATTGAAAAAAAGTTGAAAAAAAAAATTTTTGGGGACTTAGAAAATTTTCACACATGTGTCAGACTTCCAGACAGGGGAGCGTGTCAGTGCGCGCATCCGATTTCAGTTCCAGAGCGATTCGCGCGATGAGTCCTTGATACTTAGTCGTTTTTGGCAAAATTTCTGACTTTTTGAAAATTTCACAATTTTGTGAAAACTTCCACAAAATGAGGTTCTAGTATGTTAGAGGGCATCCCAGGAGGGCTCCAAAAGTGTGGGTAAAATATATATCCCACAGGGGGAAAATTGAAAAAAAGTTGAAAAAAAAAATTTTTGGGGACTTAGAAAATTTTCACACATGTGTCAGACTTCCAGACAGGGGAGCGTGTCAGTGCGCGCATCCGATTTCAGTTCCAGAGCGATTCGCGCGATGAGTCCTTGATACTTAGTCGTTTTTGGCAAAATTTCTGACTTTTTGAAAATTTCACAATTTTGTGAAAACTTCCACAAAATGAGGTTCTAGTATGTTAGAGGGCATCCCAGGAGGGCTCCAAAAGTGTGGGTAAAATATATATCCCACAGGGGGAAAATTGAAAAAAAGTTGAAAAAAAAAATTTTTGGGGACTTAGAAAATTTTCACACATGTGTCAGACTTCCAGAGAGGGGAGCATGTCAGTGCGCGCATCCGATTTCAGTTCCAGAGCGATTCGCGCGATGAGTCCTTGATACTTAGTCGTTTTTGCAAAATTTCTGACTTTTTTGAAAATTTCACAATTTTGTGAAAACTTCCACAAAATGAGGTTCTAGTATGTTAGAGGGCATCCCAGGAGGGCTCCAAAAGTGTGGGTAAAATATATATCCCACAGGGGGAAAATTGAAAAAAAGTTGAAAAAAAAAATTTTTGGGGACTTAGAAAATTTTTCAACTTTTGTCAGACTTCCAGACAGGGGAGCGTGTCAGTGCGCGCATCCGATTTCAGTTCCAGAGCGATTCGCGCGATGAGTCCTTGATACTTAGTCGTTTTTGGCAAAATTTCTGACTTTTTGAAAATTTCACAATTTTGTGAAAACTTCCACAAAATGAGGTTCTAGTATGTTAGAGGGCATCCCAGGAGGGCTCCAAAAGTGTGGGTAAAATATATATCCCACAGGGGG